>NC_059224.1:11735781-12035781 GCF_020615455.1 Coregonus clupeaformis | reverse complement strand
CCACTACAGCCCTGTCGATGAGAATGGGGGCGTGCTCGGTCCTTCTTTTCCTGTAGTCCACAATCATCTCCTTTGTCTCCTTTGTCTTGATCAAGTTGAAGGAGAGGTTGTTATCCTGGCACCACACGGCCAGGTCTAATGACCTCCTCCCCATAGGCTGTCTCATCGTTGTCGGTGATCAGGCCTACCACTGTTGTGTCGTCGGCAAACTTAATGATGGTGTTGGAGTCATGCCTGGCCATGCAGTCATGGGTGAACAGGGAGTACAGGAGGGGACTGAGCACGCACCCCTGAGGGTCCCCCGTGTTGAGGATCAGCGTGGCAGATGTGTTGTTACCTACCCTTACCACCTGGGGGCGGCCCGTCAGGAAGTCCAGGATCCAGTTGCAGAGGGAGGTGTTTAGTCCCAGGGTCCTTAGCTTAGTGATGAGCTTTGAGGGCACTATGGTGTTGAACGCTGAGCTGTAGTCAATGAATAGCATTCTCACGTAGGTGTTCCTTTTGTCCAGGTGGGAAAGGGCAGTGTTGAGTGCAATAGAGATTGCATCATTTGTGTATCTGTTGGGGCGGTATGCAAACTCTCCCTCTTTCATCCCTCTCACTCTTTCTCTCTCTCTTTACCCGCTCTCTCTCCCTCCCTCTGTATGTGTCTGCTGAGACAGAGGTTAAGATAAAGAAAGAGCGAGAGGGATGAAAGAGGGAGAGTGGGGGGATGAATGAGCAAGATAGACATAGACCAGAGAGGAGGGAGATGGAGTGAGAGAAAGAATGATTGTGGGGATAGAGGGACATGAGAAATAGAATGAAATAAATAGAAACAGAGAGAGAGAGAGAGAGAGAGAGAGAGAGAGAGCCCCAGCCCTCTGTGAGTGACTCACATCGTTTCTCCATCACTCCTTCCTCCAACTCCTACCTCCCTCCCTCCCTCCCTCCCTCCCTCTATAGGCGGTCCCTCATGTGGGGTCGAGGGGGCGTACAACCCGCTACCACCTACAGGGTAGAGTATTGTGTGTGTGCGTGTTTATATGAATGTGTGTTTGAGCATGCAGCCATTTACTGCAGAACAACAAAGTTGGGGTACATAATTGCAGCTATAGTGATAGAATTACAACCTTCCTGTGCCACGGTAATCACACAGGGCAGTGTGTGTGATATTTATGAGCGCGGCACAGTGACATGTAATGACAGTGACAGAACAAGCAGGGTCACACAGCTGATTTTCAAAGCCTTTCTCTGTCTCAATCAGTCATTTTATTCTGCCATAGGAGAGTAGGAAGACGCATTCTTTTTGAGTATCTACCATAATATAGGAGGTTCTCATTGCATCAGTATGTGTCCGGAGTAGACTGGACACAAACTGAGCTCTGAAGTCGCTCACCCATTATTACTGCTCATGTACAAATGTTTTCAGCAAAATTGTTTCTAAGATCTTGATCTACTGATATGATGGCTATTCTATACCAATCACTCCCATTCACAGCTTCATTGCCATGCATGTTCGTTATTCCAATACAGTTTACAGAACCAAAGTCATTACCGTAGTTGTTGGGCTATATTGGTAAAGGAAACGATGAACAAATGGACTTAATAGATTTACAACTCCCCATAGCTAGGCACATAGTGAACAGTGAGAGATGGGAATCCCAAAGGTGGGAAATTAATTTACTTTAATTTGCAAGTGTTGAACACAATAAATAACTAAATAACCCTTCAGCTTGCTAATGCTCCGGGACAGGGCCGATGTGGAGGGAAATTAGGTTCCCTTTAATCTAAATGCTGTGTTTTCATCTATTTGTTTATAACATAATGTTCCTAGGAGGACACTTTGTCCCTGAAGAGATACGTTGGTGCATTTAAGATATTTTTAACTCGCTATAGTCGTATAAGGCACCAATTAAGGACATCATTAATTCTGTGGAGTGTTGTGCTTGCAGGGAAATGTGAAAGATAAAACATATGACAAACAAACATCCAGGGTTATAGGGTGTACAGAATAGACAGTATATACAGTATAGAGAGCAGGGGCGCAACTTTCACTGGGGGACGGGGAGGCCATGACCCCCGCCACACACACACAATCAGAAATTGCGTTTTTGTCCCCCCCAGTTTTATCATTGGACTGTGATACAAAAAGAGGCAATCAGTGTGCTTTAGGACCATGTGGACGCCTCAGAGCGGTCGGGTGGGCTTTTTGGCGGTTTCCGCCGGCTGGATTTAGGCCACGCGGACACCACAGAGAGTGCGGATAGGCTGTGTGAAGGCAAAGCTTCTGAAAGGCTGGCTTTGCAGGACCGGCACGAGAGAGTTGAACAGAGGCAGCTGCTGTCAGTGTGTATGTGTTGCGTTCTTTCTCCAAGTTGTAAAAGCAAGAAGAAACTGATTACTCTTTAGTTGACTGATGTTGCTTGCAAGGTAACTGCTGTTTGACTTAACAGAAGAAAAAAAAAGACTAGTGTTTATTTCCAGAGCTAGTAGTGTAACTGACATGTAACGTTCGCTAATGTTTCATCCCGTCTCGACTGAGGTGAATGAATTAGCTAGCTAGTAG
This sequence comes from Coregonus clupeaformis, assembly GCF_020615455.1. Classification (NCBI taxonomy): domain Eukaryota; kingdom Metazoa; phylum Chordata; class Actinopteri; order Salmoniformes; family Salmonidae; genus Coregonus; species Coregonus clupeaformis. Next base: position 12,033,233 of record NC_059224.1, on the reverse strand, counting down.
TAGCTACCAGTTCAGCTCTAGCCTCTAGCTATCTTTCAGATAGCGATATGAGGTGGCTATTATTAAAGTACTATCTAAAAGCTGTTGTGTGTATGGAAATGTTTTGTAGCCTTTGTTTTATCCCATTTCAACAGAAGTTAATGAACTTGACTAACCTTTCGCCAGTTGCTGTACCATAAGAGAGAGAGCTAGCCAAAAGTTGGCTAACGTTAGCTATTATTTTTGCCCTCAATCACACTGGACATGAATCAAATGATGAAACCAGCAGTCAAACGATTGAAGACCGATATTCTGATGTCTTTTGACAGTGCAATGTGAGTTTTTATTAGAGTCAGTACAGCAATGTAATGTTATTGATCTGTCAGTTTCCCTAGCTAATTCCCTACTTTTCACACTGACACGGTATAAACAGCTCCACAGGTTTTACTGTCATGGTGCACAGTCTGTACACAGCACTATGCTCATCATGTCTTACCAGGATCAGATTGTGACAGATGTCCCAGCAGGGTCAGACAGTCAGGGTAGACCAGTCTACGATACTCATGTGAATTTTGCAGTATATCATAACAATATCAGTGAATGGATGCAAAGTTCCGTCTTTATGGTACGCCTAGAGTAGCAAAACAGAACAGCAGTTTAAGCTTAAAGCTACAGTCTGGGATCTGGGAATAATGGTCATTTCAATTATTGAACCATTGATTCTATTCTTGGATAATATAACCAAGGTCATTCTTTGTCATGCCTCATCTTAGCAGGATCAGATGGTGACAGGGGTCTCAGCAGGGTCAGGCAGCCAGGGAAGACCAGTCTGTGATGGAGCTGAGGTGAATTTTTATAGATACAACACTTTATTATCTCTGGACAAGCCAGAAGCTTCAAAGATTTAAACTATTTTAAGGGAGTCTGGCAAACCTAAAACGTTGATTTCCAAACTGTATCAAGGGTTTTCACGATGACACAATACATGTAAAACAAAAATGTGAGGAAGACCTGGGAGACGCTATTGATGATTACGAATGGATACATGTAACCGCTGTGAAATGGCTAGCTAGTTAGCTGTGCGTGCTAGTAGCGTTTCAATCGGTGACGTCACTCGCTCTGAGACCTTGAAGTAGTTGTTTCCCTTGGATTTTGTGGAGCGATGGGTAACGGTGCTTCGTGGGTGACTGTTGTCGATGTGTGCAGAGGGTCCCTGGTTCAAGGTGAGGAGAGGGACAGAAGCAACACTGTTACATATAGTGTAGATATGTTTGAATGCCTAGTCATGTTTATACATAAATTACTGCGGTTTAAGACCATCCATAGAACATACTATTTGCCAGTGAAATTGAATATCATGCACTCAGAAATGTTATTACTCTGCTGGAGGTGTAAAACATAAAAGGGGACATATTTGCATATGTTATGGTCTTGTGAAGGCTGTCTGAATTCTGGCAAAGAGTATGTTCTTTTATCTCAGCATGTCTACAGATTCTCCCTTCTCCCTGTTTTTGTTTTCTTGGAAATGTTGATACCGGAGACTATTATTAGAAGAAACTGTGTAACCTAGCATATATAGTGGCAAAAAAATGCATTGCCATTAATGGGAAAGTTGGTTATCCTCCCACAATGTCAAAATGGATTGCAGAAAAGTTTTGATTTATTACAAGTTTGATTTATTACAAGATTAAAGGTATAGTGTGCAACTTTCATAAAGTCTGGATGCCTTAACAATGAATACAGTACGACAAAAGGAGTTTGTATTGAAAACATGCCAAAATCATTGGAGATACCTATTTAGGCAATCACTAAGATCCTAAAGCTGAGTGGGGTGTGTTGGGGCGGTGCAGGGCAGTGGACCACTAGGGGCAGGACGGGGCGACCCAGCTATATTGTGTGCAAGTAAAAAGAGCTCTACAGCACTACTAGGCCATATGAGATGAATTATATAGAGGATGTGCTGTTTCTGTGTGTTAATGTATATGTGTAGGTGTTTCCAAACCTTTCCCTTCTGAAAAAAACAACAACAAAGTGGTTAGGAAATTGTGTTGGGGAGAGAGTTGAGTTATTGACTAGACTGGTGGGGGTCGGGCGTCCAGGCGGCTCAGGAATGGCTAGGCAGTCTGGCAGAAATTTGATATAGAGGATGTCTTACTAAAGACAATCAAAAGTTAAAGGGATACTTCAGAATTTTGGCAATGAGGCCCTTTAGCTACTTCCCAGAGTCTTTTGAACTCTGTGTCCAGTATGAAGGAATTTAGAGGTCGTTTAGATAAAGGGCCTCATTGGCAAAACCCTGAAGTATCCCTTTGTCTTTGTATTTAAAAAAAAGAGTTGATCATTTGTTAGGCTATTGGTTAAAGGTGCAACACAATATAGATGATTTAATTACCTTTGATCTAGTTCACTTAAACAATGATCTCTTACCTAGCCTGATGACTGTGGGCCTTTTTGCTTAATTTTTGTTGTTCTAAATAGAGATGTCTAGAAGGGCCATGGGTCATATTAGATTGTGTAGAAATGTAGGAAATTAGCTTTAGATGCCCCCAAATATTGTTTTTTGTTGTTGCGTGAGCTGCATGGCTGGATTATGGAACACACAACTGTGTCTGTGCCCAGCTAGGTGATGAGTGTCTGTCTGTAGGCTATCTAGGCGATGAGTGTATGTAGGCTGGGGGCAAAGGGAAAGTACACTGTGTAAATCAACATTGGTAAATCAACAAGAGTCTGGAAATCAACAAGGGTCTGGTAAATCAACTCTAAGGGTGTATTAAATTAACTCTAAGGGTCTGGTAAATCAACAAAGGTCTGGTAAATCAACAAAGGTCTGGTAAATCAACAAGGGTCTGGTAAATCAACAAAGGTCTGGTAAATCAACAAGGGTCTGGTAAATCAACAAGAGTCTGGTAAATCAACAAGAGTCTGGTAAATCAACAAGAGTCTGGTAAATCAACTCTAAGGTGAAACGGTCTGTATTACAGATGGAGGGGGGCCGTTAATGATTCTACTCTGCTGTTGTTGTTGCTATATGATGAACGATGGTGATGTTGGTGATGATAGTAAGGATGACGATGGTGCTGATAGTAAAGCTGATGTTAGTGATGATAGTAAAGATAATGATGAGTATGATGATGATGATGATGATAGTAAAGATGATGTTGGTGATGATAGTAAAGATGATGTTGGTGATGATGGTACAGATGTTGGTGATGATAGTAAAAATTATGTTGGTGATGATGATGATAGTAAAGATGATGTTGGTGATGATAGTAAAGATGATGATGATGATGATGATGATGATGAATGTGATGAATATGATTGGACTAATGTATTTCAAGTGTGTGTGTGAGTGTGTGTGTGTGTGTGCATGTGTGTATTGAAGTGTACAGTGTAAGTGTTGGCTCTACTTTCTTCACACTCCTTTCACACAGCACTGTTCTAGAACATTGGACCATTGGCTTTCATACTTATTGAATTCTCAACGCAGTTAAGAAAATTTCTCCAACTATCAACACATTCAAATTAATAGAGGACGTGTACCGAAGCCGCGTTGGTTGGTAATTATGGGGCGGTGCACATTCGGGATATGCGTCCCCCGCGGATGGTGGTCTCAGAACCATGTATCTACATTGCATTCGGAAAGTATTCAGACCCCCTTGACTTTTTCCACATTTTGTTATGTTACAGCCTTATTCTAAAATGGACACACAATACCCCATAATGACAAATCAAAAACAGGTTTTTAGAAATGTGTAAAAACGGAAATACTACATTTACATAAATATTCAGACCCTTTACTCAGTAATTTGTTGAAACACCTTTGGCAGCGATTACAGCCTCAAGTCTTCTTGGGTATGACGCTACAAGCTTGGCACACCTGTATTTGGGGAGTTTCTCCCATTCTTCTCTGCAGATCCGTTCAAGCTCTGTCAGGTTGGATGGGGAGCGTTGCTGCACAGCTATTTTCAGGTCTCTCCAGAGATCGGGTTCAAGTCCAGGCTCTGGCTAGGCCACTCAATGACATTCAGAGACTGAGGAGTGGCATCCGTCTGGCCACTCTTCCATAAAGGCCTGATTGGTGGAGTGCTGCAGAGATGGTTGTCCCTTCCCCAGATCTGTGCCTCTAAACAATGGCTTGGTTTTTGCTCTAACATGCACAGTCAACTGAGGGACCTTATATAGACAGGTGTGTGCCTTTCCAAATCATGTCCAATCAATAGAATTTACCACAGGTGGACTCCAATCAAGTTGGAGAAACATCTCAAGGATGATCAATGGAAACAGGATGCACCTGAGCTCAATTTCGAGTCTCATAGCAAAGGGTCTGAATACTTATATAAATAAGGAATTTCCGTTTTTTATTTGTAATGAATTTGCAAAAATGTATAAATACCTGTTTTTGCTTTGTCATTATGGGGTATTGTGTGTAGATTGATGAGGATTTGTTTTTATTTAATCCATTTTAGAATAAGGCTGTAAAGTAACAAAATGTGGAAAAAGTAAAGGGGTCTGAATACTTTCCGAATGCACTGTATGTCACAATGGGACGCCGGAATAACGTGTCTCAGCGTCTATGGACTATGATTTACGCTTAAGGTGGTTACATGCTCTGTCACTTTGCAATTAATCTCTGAATATTGTGCAGGGAGTCAAACAAAGTCAAAGCAGTCAAGTTTGAAAAAACAAAAGAAGGTTTGTCGATTGGAAAATCAAGATGTCCTTTTTTCCTATTTTTCTTTATTATATGTTTTCCCCTACACTTCCCCATCACTGGAGAAAGCTGTTTTATTTTTCTCCCTACACTTCCCCATCAGTGGAGAAAGTTGTTTTATTTTTTCCCCTACACTTCCCCATCACTAGAGAAAGCTGTTTTATGCAGCAAATTCACATTTCCATCCGTTGAGATGAATTAAACTTTTTTACTAGTTTGTGTGGGTCTGAAAGTTATACTTTGAGGAGTAATAGCTAATATTTATAACTTTGATTAGCATTATAAACGTGTGAATTGAAGTTATCGTTTATGTATTTTGATCAATTTCATGCACGTTTTTCAGACTCAAAGAAGATTCACCCTAATACTTGTTTTGGCATGGGAAGCTATATTTCCAGTGTCTTTATGGATTCCTATCATGGATCTGCCATCATATAAAAAGAAGCTTCCATGGCTGAAGCTTTGTGTATAAAATGGCTGTCAACTGTCTCTGTGTTTATACTTTTCACAAGCAACCATGACCAATCTCTATACAGCGTATCATTTGTGCATTTACGATGACGCCGGCGGCAATTTCAGTCAGTCGACAGCTGGCAGATGGCCTATGAATCAAACTAAGAGTAACAGTATGGCCCAATGGGGAAGTGTGGTCATTCCATTTAATCAAAACTATTTCAGGCTTTTATTTTCCAGGAATATCTTACATGTGGAATAAGCTTGCGTCCAAACCCAGGCCCACTACTACTACATGGAGGTGATTGAAATACTTTTTTCTCTCTCCATAACCAACCTGACATAGTGTGTGCCAGTTGGATTCCTCATGCCGTGAGAGGGTCACGGGAGCGTGGCATTGAACAGTGTTACCCTGCACTGTACTGAGAGGAAAAAAGGGGGAGAGAGAAGGCAGAGAGAGATGGAGAGGGAGAGCGACAGGAGAGAGAGAAAAAAAAATATATAGAGAGAAAGACTGTCCCCCTGAGTTTCCTGTCACTTCCCTGCAGTAGTGCTGCCAGGATTATTCTAGATCCAATAGTGTGTGTGTGGGGGGGGGGGGCGTGTGCGCGTGTGCACGTCTGTGTGTGCATGTACGTGTGTGTGGGTGTGTCTGCTGAGACAAATGCTGAGACACTGAGACCTTGATCTTTGTTGAGAGCACAGCATACATTCCAACACCGACAAAGTGGCTGAGTTCTCACTCTTTTAAAAATGTTTACGGTCTGCAACATCCAAAGTCCACGGGAGAAAAAATGACCTGTGCCCACCTTCAACAAACTATAATGTAGCCCTTTTTCTGCACTTATCCTTAAAGTGCAGTCAGCCACAGTGTGTTTTGAACATTTTCACATTCTTCTCACCTTCGCCACTTCCAAACACTGACTCACCCATAAAGATTGACATACTACACATAGCAACAGTAACCAAGGTCAAACCTACATCAGATATTTGACAGACTATACAATCAGTAGTTATAAGTTGAAACAACATAATAAGAACAATATTTGTGTGTGGCTGACTGAAACTACATACTGAACTCCAACTTAGACAAACAGTAAGTAGTTCAGCACACTGTGTAGTAAAACTGCAGCATTTTGTAAGTGGTTATAAAAGAAAGCGTTGCTCTGTGAAGTTTAAAATTGGGAGGTTTCTGGAGTGCAGAAGGGGCAAGGAGAGAAGAGACGAGAGGAGAGGAGAGGAGAGGAGAGAGGAGCAGAGAGGAGAGATGAGCAGAGAGGAGAGAGGAGCAGAGAGGAGCGGGAAGAGAGGAGAGGAGCAGAGAGGAGAGAAGAGGAGAGAAGAGAGGAGCAGAGAGGAGAGGAGAGGAGAGAGGAGCAGAGAGGAGAGATGAGCAGAGAGGAGAGAGGAGAGAGGAGCAGAGAGGAGCGGGGAGAGAGGAGAGGAGCAGAGAGGAGAGAAGAGGAGAGAAGAGAGGAGCAGAGAGGAGAGGAGAGAGGAGGAGAGAGGAGAGAAGAGAGGAGCAGAGAGGAGAGAAGAGAGGAGAAGAGAGGAGAGGAGAGAGGAGGAGAGAGGAGAGAAGAGAGGAGAAGAGTGGAGAGAGGAGGAGAGAAGAGAGGAGAAGAGTGGAGAGATGAGCAGAGAGGAGAGAGGAGCAGAGAGGAGCGGGAAGAGAGGAGAGGAGCAGAGAGGGGAGAAGAGGAGAGAAGAGAGGAGCAGAGAGGAGAGGAGAGGAGAGAGGAGCAGAGAGGAGAGATGAGCAGAGAGGAGAGAGGAGCATGGTGGAGAGAGGAGCAGAGAGGAGCGGGAAGAGAGGAGAGGAGCAGAGAGGAGAGAAGAGGAGAGAAGAGAGGAGCAGAGAGGAGAGGAGAGAGGAGGAGAGAGGAGAGAAGAGAGGAGCAGAGAGGAGAGAAGAGAGGAGCAGAGGAGAGGAGAGAGGAGGAGAGAGGAGAGAAGAGAGGAGAAGAGTGGAGAGAAGATGAGAGAAGAGAGGAGCAGAGAGGAGAGAAGAGAGGAGCAGAGAGGAGAGAAGAGAGGAGCAGAGAGGAGAGGAGAGGAGAGAGGAGAGGAGCAGAGGGGAGAGAAGAGGAGAGAAGATAGGAGCAGAGAGGAGAGAGGAGGAGAGAAGAGAGGAGAAGAGTGGAGAGAAGAGGAGAGAGGAGTAGAGAGGGAGGGGAGGAGTGTCGGTCGCTGAGGTATTTTAGCTCTGATGGTGGAGCGCAATTGCAGAGAGAGCCAAGGGGGTAAAGGGGCCAATGTATCAAACTGAGTCTCTGTCCGGAGTCGGCTCTTATGATTGATCACCTCACGCAGCGCTTTAATTTAAAGTCAATGGCATCTATAGATACCTGTCAGACTGGAGCGTCTCCTAATGCCTTCCCCACTGCAGAACAACCCTTACTACCTCAGTTCCTGTCCTTAGAAACCAACCCCAATGCCAAAATGGAGCTTTAGCAGTCAGTTGAGAAACAAAGGGAGGAGAAAATAAAATAGAAAATAACGGAGGGAATATAGGAGGGAATCCGTGCAATCTTTTATCTGAGCTGTTTCTTTCTGACAGGTATGAGTCTGGAGGTGATTTGTTTCAGAGATGGATTGGAAACAGGTGAAACATGGCTTATACTGAGCGGCAGGGAGAGAGCTAGAGATGCACAGTCCAATGCCATGGAAATGTAAAAGAAAGAAAAAAAAGGAAAGAAAGGAGGAATTTCTCTCTTAGATCCATCATCTCTCACTTCCCATACAAATGACTATTCTGCCATTATTCCTCCAGAATGCTGTAGCTTCCATAACACCAGTGCCCTTACCAAGAGGTTCAGACCTCTTCACGTTTAAAAGCTGTTAGATTGACAGAGTCAAGTTCAAGGATTCACTCCCTCAAGTTGCTACATTGGTGTCAGGAACGGGATGGTGCTGCAAATATTGCTGCCCAAATTACAATGCCCTTTCTATAATTGAACATACCTCTCTATTTTTATACAATATGGGAGTTGAAACGCTTTGTGATATTGAGACATAAAAGATGAGAAATGACTTGTGGTAAAACAATTTCCTACACTTTTTCTTTAATACTTTAGGTATTAGAGCTGGCAGACGCTCTCACAGGTAAATTATTGGGAGATCACACCCTTGAAATTATTCTTATCTCTTGGCAATTACATTTTATTTTGGTGACGAACACACGAGATCATCTAATTAATCTAAAACAGGACTGAAGGTGTCACAGAATAAATTGGGGGCCGTCTTCATCTTTGATTTGCGATCATAAAATCTAACGTGTTTTCTTCAACAGTTATTATTTAATTGTGTAATTGGGGGAAAATCAGGTGTTTTATTCACGTTTGTTCGAAAGGAAGGCGAGCTCTTTAAATATAATGACCGTTATATAAAACATACCCCCCCCAAAAAAAAAAAATAAATAGCCTAATCCTGTCAAATGAAATACTGGATGAAAAATGGACCTAAAATAAGACACAATCATAATCACAAAACAAGTACAAAATATGTAAGATTGCTGGACAATTAATCAAAATGCCACCCGGACTATTTACATTGACCCCCCCCCCTGCACATTACCTCGACTAACCTGTACCCCCGCACATTGACTCGGTACCGGTACCCCCTGTATATAGCCTCGTTATTGTTATGTCATTTTCTTGTGTTACTTTTAGATTTTTTGACTTTTTTCTTAACTCTATTTCTTGAACTGTATTGTTGGTTAAGGGCTTGTAAGTCAGCATTTCACGGTAAGGTCTACACCTGTTGTATTCGGTGCATGTGACAAATAAAATTAGATTTTATTTGATATACAGTGGGGGAAAAAAGTATTTAGTCAGCCACCAATTGTGCAAGTTCTCCCACTTAAAAAGATGAGAGAGGCCTGTAATTTTCATCATAGGTACACGTCAACTATGACAGACAAATTGAGAAGAAAAAAAATCCAGAAAATCACATTGTAGGATTTTTTATGAATTTATTTGCAAATTATGGTGGAAAATAAGTATTTGGTCAATAACAAAAGTTTCTCAATACTTTGTTATATACCCTTTGTTGGCAATCAAATCAAATCAAATCAAATCAAATCAAATTTTATTGGTCACATGCGCCGAATACAACAGGTGCAGACATTACAGTGAAATGCTTACTTACAGCCCTTAACCAACAGTGCATTTATTTTAAACAAAAAAGTAAGAATAAAACAACAACAAAAAGTGTTGAGAAAAAAGAGCAGAAGTAAAAATAAAGTGACAGTAGGGAGGCTATATATACAATAGAATAAAGTGACAGTAGGGAGGCTATATATACAGGGGGTACCGTTGCATAGTCAATGTGCGGGGGCACCGGCTAGTTGAGGTAGTTGAGGTAATATGTACATGTGGGTAGAGTTAAAGTGACTATGCATAAATACTTAACAGAGTAGCAGCAGCGTAAAAGTATGGGGTGGGGGGGCAGTGCAAATAGTCCGGGTAGCCATGATTAGCTGTTCAGGAGTCTTATGGCTTGGGGGTAGAAGCTGTTGAGAAGTCTTTTGGACCTAGACTTGGCACTCCGGTACCGCTTGCCGTGCGGTAGCAGAGAGAACAGTCTATGACTAGGGTGACTGGAGTCTTTGACAATTTCGAGGGCCTTCCACTGACACCGCCTGGTATAGAGGTCCTGGATGGCAGGGAGCTTTGCCCCTGTGATGTACTGGGCCGTACGCACTACCCTCTGTAGTGCCTTGCGGTCAGAGGCCAAGCAGTTGCCATACCAGGCGGTGATGCAACCAGTCAGGATGCTCTCGATGGTGCAGCTGTAGAATTTTTTGAGGATCTGAGGACCCATGCCAAATCTTTTTAGTCTCCTGAGGGGGAATAGGCTTTGTCGTGCCCTCTTCACGACTGTCTTGGTGTGTTTGGACCATGACAGTTCGTTGGTGATGTGGACACCAAGGAACTTGAAGCTCTCAACCTGTTCCACTACAGCCCCGTCGATGAGAATGGGGGCGTGCTCAGTCCTCTTTTTTTTCCTGTAGTCCACAATCATCTCCTTTGTCTTGGTCACGTTGAGGGAGAGGTTGTTGTCCTGGCACCACACGGCCAGATCTCTGACCTCCTCCCTATAGGCTGTCTCATCGTTGTCGGTGATCAGGCCTACCACTGTTGTGTCGTCGGCAAACTTAATGATGGTGTTGGAGTCGTGCCTGGCCATGCAGTCATGGGTGAACAGAGAGTACAGGAGGGGGACTGAGCACGCACCCCTGAGGGGCCCCCCGTGTTGAGGATCAGTGTGGCAGATGTGTTGTTACCTACCCCTTACCACCTGGGGGCGGCCCGTCAGGAAGTCCAGGATCCAGTTGCAGAGGGAGGTGTTTAGTCCCAGGATCCTTAGCTTAGTGATGAGCTTTGAGGGCACTATGGTGTTGAATGCTGAGCTGTAGTCAATGAATAGCATTCTCACGTAGGTGTTCCTCTTGTCCAGGTGGGAAAGGGCAGTGTGGAGTGCGATAGAGATTGCATCATCTGTGGATCTGTTGGGGCGGTATGCAAATTGGAGTGGGTCTAGGGTTTCTGGGATTATGCTGTTGATGTGAGCCATGACCAGTCTTTCAAAGCACTTCATGGCTACAGACGTCAGTGCCACGGGTCGGTAGTCATTTAGGCAGGTTATCTTAGAGTTCTTGGGCACGGGGACTATGGTGGTCTGCTTGAAACATGTTGGTATTACAGACTCAGTCAGGGACATGTTGAAAATGTCAGTGAAGACACTTGCCAGTTGGTCAGCACATGCTCGGAGTACACGTCCTGGTAATCCGTCTGGCCCTGCGGCCTTGTGAATGTTGACCTGCTTAAAAGTCTTACTCACATCGGCTACGGAGAGCGTGATCACATAGTCGTCCGGAACAGCTGGTGCTCTCATGCATGCTTCAGTGTTGCTTGCCTCGAAGCGAGCATAGAAGTGGTTTAGCTTCGTCTGGTAGGCTTGTGTCACTGGGCAGCTCGCGGCTGTGCTTCCCTTTGTAGTCTGTAATAGTTTTCAAGCCCTGCCACATCCGACGAGCGTCAGAGCCAGTGTAGTATGATTCAATCTTAGACCTGTATTGACTCTTTGCCTGTTTGATGGTTCGTCGGAGGTCATAGCGGGATTTCTTATAAGCGTCCGGGTTAGAGTCCCGTTCCTTGAAAGCGGCAGCTCTACCCTTTAGCTCAGTGCGGATGTTTCCTGTAATCCATGGCTTCTGGTTGGGGTATGTACGTACGGTCACTGTGGGGACGACATCATCGATGCACTTATTGATGAAGCCAGTGACTGATGTGGTGTACTCCTCAATGCTGTCTGAAGAATCCCCGGAACATGTTCCAGTCTGTGCTAGCAAAACAGTCCTGTAGCTTAGCATCTGCGTCATCTGACCACTTTTTTATTAGCCGAATCACTGGTGCTTCCTGCTTCAGTTTTTGCTTATAAGCAGGAATCAGGAGGATAGAGTTATGGTCAGATTTGCCAAATGGAGGGCGAGGGAGAGCTTTGTATGCGTCTCTGTGTGTGGAGTAAAGGTGGTCTAGAGTTTTTTCCCCTCTGGTTGCACATGACACAGGTCAAACGTTTTCTGTAAGTCTTCACAAGGTTTTCATACACTGTTGCTGGTATTTTGGGCCATTCCTCCATGCAGATCTCCTCTAGAGCAGTGATGTTTTGGGACTGTCACTGGGCAACACAGACTTTCAACTCCCTCCAAAGATTTTCTATGGGGTTGAGATCTGGAGACTGGCTAGGCCACTCCAGGACCTTGAAATGCTTCTTACGAAGCCACTCCTTCGTTGCCCGGGCGGTGTGTTTGGGATCATTGTCATGCTGAAAGACCCAGCCATGTTTCATCTTCAATGCCCTTGCTGATGGAAGGAGGTTTTCACTCAAAATCTCACGATACATGGCCCCATTCATTCTTTCCTTTACACGGATCAGTCGTCCTGGACCCTTTGCAGAAAAACAGCCCCAAAGCATGATGTTTCCACCCCCATGCTTCACAGTAGGTATGGTGTTCTTTGGATGCAACTCAGCATTCTTTGTCCTCCAAACACGACGAGTTGAGTTTTTACCAAAAAGTTATATTTTGGTTACATCTGACCATATGACATTCTCCCAATCCTCTTCTGGATCATCCAAATGCACTCTAGCAAACTTCAGACGGGCCTGGACATGTACTGGCTTAAGCAGGGGGACACGTCTGCCACTGCAGGATTTGAGTCCCTGGCGGCGTAGTGTGTTACTGATGGTAGGCTTTGTTACTTTGGTCCCAGCTCTCTGCAGGTCATTCACTAGGTCCCCCCGTGTGGTTCTGGGATTTTTGCTCACCGTTCTTGTGATCATTTTGACTCCCACGGGGTGAGATCTTGCGTGGAGCCCCAGATCGAGGGAGATTATCAGTGGTCTTGTATGTCTTCCATTTCCTAATAATTGCTCCCACAGTTGATTTCTTCAAACCAAGCTGCTTACCTATTGCAGATTCAGTCTTCCCAGCCTGGTGCAGGTCTACAATTTTGTTTCTGGTGTCCTTTGACAGCTCTTTGGTCTTGGCCATAGTGGAGTTTGGAGTGTGACTGTTTGAGGTTGTGGACAGGTGTCTTTTATACTGATAACAAGTTCAAACAGGTGCCATTAATACAGGTAACGAGTGGAGGACAGACAAACAGGTGCCATTAATACAGGTAACGAGTGGAGGACAGAGGAGCCTCTTAAAGAAGTCTGTGAGAGCCAGCAATCTTGCTTGTTTGTAGGTGACCAAATACTTATTTTCCACCATAATTTGCAAAGAAATTCATAAAAAATCCTACAATGTGATTTTCTGGATTTTTCTTTCTCAATTTGTCTGTCACGTGTACCTTTGATGAAAATTACAGGCCTCTCTCATCTTTTTAAGTGGGAGAACTTGCACAATTGGTGGCTGACTAAATACTTTTTTTCCCCACTGTATGTTAGAATGCCCTGTCATATTCATATATTTTCAGACATAAATTACTGCAGTTTAAGACCATCCATAGAACGTACTATATGCCAGTGAAACTGAATATCATGCACTCAGAAATTGTATTATTCTTTATTTTTTTATTTTTTAATATTATTTTATTTATATATATAATTATGTTTTTATTTATATATTTTCCCCCAAAAAAATTATTATATTTTTTAACCAATTAGTTTTTTTCTTTTTTTTTCTTTTTGTTTTTTAGTTCTTTTTTTTTTGTCATTTAGCAGACGCTCTTATCCAGAGCGACTTACATGAGCAATTAGGGTTAAGTGCCTTGCTCAAGGGCACATCGACAGATTTTTCACCTAGTCGGCTCAGGGATTAGAACCAGCGACCTTTCGGTTACTGGCACAATGCTCTTAACCACTAAGCTACCTGCCGCCCCGTTGTTGGAGGTGTAAAGCACAAAAGGGGACATATTTGCATATGTTGTGGTCTTGTGAAGGCTGGCTGAATTCTTGCAAAGAGTATGTTCTTTTATCTCAGCACGTCTACAGATTCTCCCTTCTCCCTGTTTTTGTTTTCTTGGAAATGTTAATACCGGAGACTATTATTAGAAGAAACTGTGTAACCTGGTATTTATAGTGGCTAATAAATGCATTGCCATTAATTGGAAGGTTGGTTATCCTCCCACAATGTATGGAAGAAATGTCAATTTATGTACAGTATCACTAGATTTGTTTTAAGATTAAGGGTATACTGTGCAACTTTCATAAGGTCTGGATGCCTTATATGGAATAATGTAGGACAAAAGGAGTCTGTATTGAAAACATGCCCACATCAGGGGAGATTTAGGCAATCCCTAGCTGCTGGGCTGCTCAGTCCTGGCACTGGGGATCTGCTGTAATGGTGTCACTCTGGCCTTGGCCTAACACACATGAAACCAATAATGAATGTTTCACTAAGATCCTAAAGCTGAGTGGGGTGTGTTGGATTGGGGCGCTACAGGGCCGTGGACCCCTAGGGGCAGGACAGGGTGACCCAGCTATATTGTGTGCAAGTAAAAAGAGCTCTACAGTACTATTAGGCCTATGATATGAATTATAGTGCATTCGGAATGTATTCAGACCCCTCCCTTTTCCACATTTGTTTTACATTACAGCCTTATTCTAAAATTGATTAAATAAAAAAATGATCTCATCAATCTACACACAATACCCCATAATGACAAAGCGAAAATAGGTTTTTAGAGATCGTTGCACATTTCTTAAAAACATAAATACTTTATTTACATAAGTATTCAGACCCTTTGCTATGAGACTCGAAATTGAGCTCAGGTGCATCCTGTTTCCACTGATCATCCTTGAGATGTTTCTACAACTTGATTGGAGTCCACCTGTGGTAAATTCAATTGATTGGACATGATTTGGAAAGGCACACACCTGTGTATATAAGGACCCACAGTTGACTGTGCATGTCAGAGCAAAAACCAAGCCATGAGGTCGAAAGGAATTGTCCATAGAGCTCCGAGACAGGATTGTGTCGAGGCACAGATCTGGGGAAGGGTACCAAAACATTTCTGCAGCATTGAAGGTCCCCAAGAACACAGTGGCATTGAAGGTCCCCAAGAACACAGTCCCCAAGAACACAGAACCACCAAGACTTCCTAGAGCTGGCCGCCCAGCCAAACTGAGCAATCGGGGGAGAAGTGCCTTGTTCAGGGAGGTGACAAAGAACCCGATGGTCACTCTGACAGAGCTCCAGAGTTCCTTTGTGGAGATGGGAGAACCTCCTGAGATGGGAAGCCGCTCCTAAGTAAAAAGCACATGACAGCCCGCTTGGAATTTGCCAAAAGGCACCTAAAGACTAATTAGAACAGTGAAACGCTTTCACAGATTCTCATTCATTCACCATATGTTTTAACAATGATGTGACATCAACACTGACGTATTTTCTTCCAGTGTTGGCTGCTCAAGTGAAACCACGCTGTGACATACAAAGACATGCAGAGCTACCATAGCAATGCCTCTCAACCAGCTGAAATGGCCAAATAAGCATGTGGAGTATTAAACTCTGATGAAAGCTTGAACACGACAGTTGAAACCCGAAACACGTCAGCAAACACCCTTGAGCAACCTTTACTCTCCTTTACTCTTCTTGGAAAAATAAAAAAAGTGAAAATGAGGTGATGAGATATTTTTATGTGTTTGTATGTGTGTAGTATTATTGATCTATTTGGGATCATGCAAAGTTTACTACCAATGTGTATAATTGTGTACCAATGTGTTTATTGCCAATACAGTACATGTTGTGCTTGTGATCTGCACAGTGATCCATCCCTACTGTAGATTTACCACCATGACATCCCATCCCACACACACACACACACACACACAGAAACACACACACGCACTGCGATCCGCCTCAACCACACTATCCCACACCACGCTACAGGCAATAGGCCTCTTCCTAATGATGCTTACACAGGGCAAAGGCATGATCCCTGAAATACGAACATGTGAAAATAAATAATGGATGACGGCTCATTTGGATTATCTATCAGGGGAATGATAGAGGGATGAGGAGGAGGGGAGAGATGGAGGGGAGGAGAGGGGTATGACATTTCAATTACCCAGTTGCTCAGTACCCATTTCCTGTGTGGATAGTGTTGTTTAACCTCTAGATCTCCAGCCAGTTGATTGCTCTTCATAGGTTTTAATGAGCTTGTGCTTCTGCTTCATTCAATGGGATGTCCATACAGTGGAGTGAGTTCTGGTTAATCACAGGGATGTACATGCAGTGGAGTGAGTTCTGGTTAATCACAGGGATGTACATGCAGTGGAGTGAGTTCTGGTTAATCACAGGAACGTACATGCAGTGGAGTGAGTTATTGTTAATCACAGGGATGTACATGTAGTGGAGTGAGTTCACTGTTAGTGTATCCATCTGGACTCCTGGTAGCTACTACACACTGAGGGGAACTATCTCTCAGCACTATAACACACTGACTACACACTGAGGGGAACTATCTCTCAGCACTATACCACTGACTACGGTCCGATTCTCTCCCCTTCTTCCATAGACCTGGGTTCAAATTGTATGGGTTGCTGTGCTTGATTGAGCTTGCCTGGCTCAATGGAACCAATGGAATAGTCCCAAAAGTGCAAACCCCTCTGATCTGCCACTTCAGAGCACAAGATGAATGTTGTTTCTAGAGTCTTAAGGTGCCATACATGAGAAATCCATGCCCAGCCAGGATGCTCAGTACAGAGCACAGGAGTGGCGCAGTGGTCTCCTGAGTGGCGCAGTGGTCTAAGGCACTGCATCGCAGTGCTAACTGTGCCACTAGAGATCCTGGTTCGAATCCAGGCTCTGTCGTAGCCGGCCGCGACCGGGAGACTCATGGGCGGCGCACAATTGGCCCAGCGTCGTCCAGGGTAGGGGAGGGAATGGCCGGCAGGGATGTAGCTCAGTTGATAGAGCATGGTGTTTGCAACGCCAGGGTTGTGGGTTCGATTCCCACGGGGGGCCAGTATAAAAAAATATATATATATGTATTCACTAACTGTAAGTCGCTCTGGATAAGAGCGTCTGCTAAATGACAAAAAAAAAAAAAAAAAAAAAAAAAAGGAGCAGAAGCATTCTTATAAAGCACTTATAGTGTGCTTCGCTTTTCAAATCATCTGAACAAATGTGATTATTCTAAGAGGAAATGCACTGTAGAAACAAATCGGCCACACTTAAGGTAAAATTGTTGGCTAGTAGCAGATCTAGTGGAATGATTTGTGTCGTGAAATTATAACAGTAAAGGTAGGTTCGTGAACTTGACATAAGCTGCTGTGACTGTTTATGACATGCTATGTCATGATTATGACAGTGGTATGTTGTCCTTGTGACCGACCCCAGTTCAAGGTAAAGTTAGCCAACAGATCTTATAATATGTCTACCCCCTATTCCCTATTTAGTGCACTTCTTTTGAGTCGGCCCCATCATATTTCCTCAACACGACACACTTACCACACCCATTCCCAGGCCATGCAGACAGACCAGACGAACTGTCCACTGGCCTTCTTGTCACCTATAAACAGAGCCCCGCCAATGACTGCTGAGTCTAACTGCTCAAAACGAACATAATTCTGTCCGAGCAATCTAATAAAACACCGAGGTTGTTTTCTTTCACCCTACCCTTTCTCTCTCTCCCTCTCTCTCTAAACCCTTCTCTATTTATCTCCCTCTCTCTCTCCACCCTCCCCTGTCTCTCTATCGCTCCCTCTTCCTCTCTCTTCCTCTAGCAGCGCAACCATGATGATTTATAAGGGAGCTGTTAGCATTAGCGGCTCTCAGTATGCGATGAGCAAAAGGCACCTTGGGGAATTTTATGATCCATGAAGAACCTTCCAGGATCATTTGAGATGTGTGCCTGTGTCATAGCATTTTAATAATGGCCTCCCTCTCATCTGACGCAGCCGCCGCCACAGCTGCCCGCCACACCTTCAAAATAGATAATTTAATCATATCTCGCTATCCCGGCTCTCTCTCTCTCTCTCTCTCTCTCTCTCTCTCTCTCTCTCTCTCTCTCTCTCTCTCTCTCTGTCTGTCTCCCTCTTCCCCCCTCTCTCCCTCTCCCCCCCCCCCCTCTCTCTCTCTCTCTCTCTCTCTCTCTCTCTCTTCTCTCTCTCTCTCTCTCTCTCTCTCTCTCTCTCTCTCTCTCTGTCTGTCTCCCTCTTCCCCCCTCTCTCCCTCTCCCATCCCCCTCTCTCTCTCTCTCTCTCTCTCTCTCTCTCTCTCTCTCTCTTGTCTGTCTGTCTCCCTCTTCCCCCCTCTCCCCCCTCTCTCCCTCTCCCATCCCCCCCCTCTCTCTCTCTCTCTCTCTCCCTCCCTCCCTCCCTAACTGTTAATACTTAAAACTGAAGCCCAGTGATAAGCCTTGTTGGTTTATATTGTTGCACCTTGGCTTTGGGAGAGATAAACCAGAAACCGGGAAATGGGACAGGAAGTAAGATGCAGAGAGAAGGAAATAAGCCCCTGGATCCAGGATGCAACCCAGGCAGATAAACATGAAGGAAGGTAAATAAGACTTTCATAAAGATATTGAAATGGCCGTTTGTGCGGTGAGCTTTTCAGAGGCCTCTTTATTGGAAGGTTATTGTCTTTTATTATTCCTGGGTTAACCAACCACCTGCTGAAGTTTGATACCGGGGAACTAAGCACCTCCTTGAGGTTATATCAAATTACCCTTTTTCTCAGCGTTTCTCTCGTTCCCCTTTCTTTTTCCTCTGCTAGCTAGGCCTGTGAACAAACGATCGAGTCAAGGCAGGGTACTCCTTAGCGAGCTGCTTCTGCTCCCTTCATCTCACAGGCACATTGCATTCTCTTTCAACAGCAGAAACCCTGTGGTGATACAGTCAAATGAGGAGTCTGAACTGGTGCATAGGACAGCATGGAGAGAGAGGCATAAACAGTATTATATACAGCATATAGGTCTGTATAGTGCCCAGTGTTACATTATACAATTTAATTTGCTTCTCGTACATCAAACATGCATCAAACGTACAACTCTGGAGTGAGCATTAGGCTCATCAAAAGATGTACCACAGTGATGATCTGTCTGTTTTCAAACATACATCAAACGTACAACTCTGGAGTGAGCATTAGGCTCGTCAAAAGTTGTACCACAGTGATGATCTGTCTGTTTTCAAACATACATCAAACGTACAACTCTGGAGTGAGCATTAGGCTCGTCAAAAGCCGGACCACAGTGATGATCTGTCCGTTTTGGGATCGAGTTTGATCCAAAACAGTTTTACATACAGAAAACAGATGATGTCAGCTGTTATGACTTTTAAAGAATGTCCCTTACAAGACTCATAAATTGCTGAGATCATGAATGTCCTTCATTCCAGTATTTCTCATAAAAAAAAGAGAAATTACATAGACTTTATGAATGTCCTACTTGTCTTCTATGTCCTCTGTCCTTTTTTACAGTGATACATGAACAGCTTACTGTATTTGTTATCTTTCTGAAAGCAATGGATATTACTTTTCTATATGACTAACAATACAAATGATAATACCCTTTATAAAAATATGTTATGTTGGTTGTTAATGCACGCCTCAAAATGAGAGAAACAGAAATACTGATTGTTTAGGAATACAGTACAAGGAAATATATTCACATTTTATTCCAGATAATTTGGATTAAGCACACAATTTAGTAAGTATAAAGATGTACAAATATCCCACAAAGGGGTTTACTGTATACTATAGTTTGCACTGTTTACTCTCTGCATTATTCTAACCTGTATGTACAGGTTAGGTTGCAAAAGTATTCATCCCCCTTGGCGTTTTTCCTAATTTGTTGCATTTCAACCTGTAATTTAAATTGATTTCTATTTGGAGTTCATGTAATGGACATACATAAAATAGTCCAAATTGGTGAAGTGAAATGAAAAAAATAACTTGTTTCAAAAAATTATACAAAATCAATAACGGAAAAGTGGTGCGTGCATATGTATTCACCCCCTTTGCTATGAAGCCCCTAAATAAGATCTGGTGCAACCAATTACCTTCAGAAGTCACATAATGAGTTAAATAAAGTCCACCTGTGTGCAATCTAAGTGTCACATGACCTGTCACATGATCTCAGTATATATACACCTGTTCTGAAAGGCCCCAGAGTCTGCAACACCACTAAGCAAGGGGCACCACCAAGCAAGCGGCACCATGAAGACCAAGGAGCTCTCCAAACAGGTCAGGGACGAAGTTGTGGAGAGGCACAGATCAGGGTTGGGTTATGAAAAAATATCAAAAACTTTGAACATCCCACGGAGCACCATTAAATCCATTATTAAAAAATTTAAAGAATATGGCACCACAATAAACCTGCCAAGAGAGGGCCGCCCACCAAAACTCACGGACCAGGCAAGGAGGGCATTAATCAGAGAGGCAACAAAGAGACCAAAGATAACCCCGAAGGAGCTGCAAAGCTCCACAGCGGAGATTGGAGTATCTGTCCATAGGACCACTTTAAGCCGTACACTCCACAGAGCTGGGCTTTACGGAAGAGTGGCCAGAAAAAAGGCGTTAATTAAAGAAAAAAATAAGCAAACATTTGGGAGACTCCCCAAACATATGGAAGAAGGTACTCTGGTCAGATGAGACAAAAATGTAGCTTTTTGGCCATCAAGGAAAATGCTATGTCTGGCGCAAACCCAACACCTCTCATCACCCCGAGAACACCATCACCACAGTGAAGCATGGTGGTGGCAGCATCATGCTGTGGGGATGTCTTTCATCGGCAGGGACTGGGAAACTGGTCAGAATTGAAGGAATGATGGATGGCGCTAAATACAAGGAAATTCTTGAGGGAAACCTGTTTCAGTCTTCAGAGATTTGAGACTGGGACGGAGGTTCACCTTCCAGCAGGACAATGACCCTAAGCATACTGCTAAAGCAACACTCAAGTGGTTTAAGGGGAAACATTTAAATGTCTTGGAATGGCCTAGTCAAAGCCCAGACCTCAATCCAATTGAGAATCTGTGGTATGACTTAAAGATTGCTGTACACCAGTGGAACCCACCCAACTTGAAGGAGCTGGAGCAGTTTTGCCTTGAAGAACGGGCAAAAATCCCAGTGGCTATATGTGCCAAGCTTATAGAGACATACCTCAAGAGACTTGGGATGGGACTGGAGAAATGTAACCACTCTCAAATTCATAGACAGAGCTATGCATAAAAGGACTGTGTCACGTTCGCTTAGAGACGGGACGGACCAAGGCACAGCGTGATATGCCAACATGTTTATTTAACGAATAAACACACAACAAAACAACAAACGAAACGTGAAGTCCAAGGTAGCACACAAACAACATACCTTACACGGAACAAGATCCCACAACCCACTAGTGCCAAAAGGCTGCCTAAGTATGGTCCCCAATCAGAGACAATGAGCTACAGCTGCCTCTGATTAGGAACCACACCGGCCAACATAGATCTACACATACTAGATCTAAACATAGAAAATCAACATAGCAAAACACAACACAGAAAATACACACGGTGACTCAACAAATACGAGTCCCTTGAGTCCGGGCGTGACAGACTGGCCATCAATGATATCAAATGTATAATTTTAACCATGTTTTGAGGCTATACAGTGTTTGTTTAAATTTACGTTATTTTACAAACATTTATTTTGGGTTATGATGTGGTACGACCAATGATGTATACAAACCCTGTATTGCTGATGCTGTGTATTGGCCAGTGAGAGGCTTTGAAGCCACCGGTCGGTCTTATTGGCACTCCCCAGTAGGAGCAGTCATCCATAGGAATGAATGGAATTCTACAGTATTTCAATTAAAGGTTTCATGGACCAAATTACATGTATTTAAGTATTTTTTGTTGTAGTGGGGACAGTAACATTCGTAATCTATAAAAATGATAATTTAAGGAAAATGTTTTTATATATTTTTTCATTATTTGTTTTTATGTTTAGCTCACATAATATAATTTAAAAGTATGCATTAAGGTGTTGGTAATATAATAAATGTGGCAAAAACGAATGTAGACATTAATAAATGCATTTCTATAGCTTCCAAAATATATTTTACGGTGGCGGAGTGCCAAGATGGAAGCACGGTGGCTTCAACACAGCGCCCCCTATCGGGAATCTAGTGTATATAAATAATTGGGTACGACAGTTGAACTAAACTCATGAGGCATTTCTAAGTTATATTCTTGAAGGATCAATGGATAAATATCATTAATTTATATGTCCAAAAATGGATGTAGCAACTAAGGATTCTAGCTTTAATCTATTGTGTGAGAGAGAATTGACTAATTGGCTGTGAGTTTCAGCCAGACTCCCTGGCTGCCTGCCTTCTACTGCTAGTACCCTGGGCTACAGTACAGTACTGGCAGTGCAGGCCCAGGTTACACAGTCGACGGTTGCATTGGTGTATAGAGGTTGTTGTCAAGCCATGTTGGAACAAAGTCTATCCCAAATATAGACTCAGACAGGGCCAGGGACAGAACCGGGCTACACAGGCAGGGCAGGACAAGAGAAGGCTACTCAAAATACACTGAGACAGAGGAGGACCAGGGTAGTCAGGACAGTGTCACGACTTCCGCCGAGGCTGCCTCCTTGTTCGGGCAGGTTTCGGCGTTCGGCGTCACCGGCTTACTAGCTACTGCCGATATCATCACTCCATTTGTCTTGTCTTCAATCACACACACCTGGTCCTTATTCCCTCATTAGTCATTGTATATGTGTTCCCTCTGCTTCCTTGTCTGTGTGGGTGATTGTTTATTGTGGAGGTTAGTGAAGCTCGGTGGAGCTTGTGTATTTTGTATCGACGGGAGTATTTTCCTGTGTGCCTTGTATTTTCCAGTGCGCCTGTTTTGTGCCCTGGAGTATGTTTGACGCATTTCTGCGTAAACCTGTATTTTGCAGATTAAAGCCTGTTATTCTGTGATTTACCCTCCTGCGCCTGACTCCTTCAACACCACCTCATCACAGACAGGTCTGCATGCGAGAGGAGGAGGACCAGGGTAGTCAGAATACCCAGCCTAGTGTCTGCTCTGCTCTCTGATGGACCTTGTTTGACAAGCCACCTGGTTATATCATGACCTTGGAGAAACAGCATCCCTCAGCTGTCTGGGGACTGGACAGTGAGCTAATAGTTAAAGGCGCTGCATGGTTAATCCGACATCTGCATTGGCTGTGCAGCATTTACGGTAATATGGCCTCTACAGAAGTCAGGGCATTCTTCTTGTGCTTTGCGGAGCAGTGCAGAGCTGTTGAGCAGAGCTGTTGTGAAGAAAGTTGTCAAGGAAGTGAGATTGTGTTTACACAGGACCTCCCACCCCCTCCTACCGTCAACCAATCATGTCAATGCAGAGCTATACGGAGCCCTCCGCATTGTAAAGCATTCTTGGAGGCTCACAGCGATGCGGTACAGAGCTCAATTTGGCCTCTCCATGCTTCTGGAGGCTCCGCAATTGCATCACACCCTCCATATGGAGCCTCCGACCACGTTGTCGGATGATGCATAAATTGGCTTTTAGGCAGCCAGCCACAGTCAGAGTACTGTACAACAGAATTATCTCAGCCAGAGACAGAATGAACAAGAACAAAAAGGCCTGCAAACTCTGTATCTCTCCAGGACCACTAATATTTTAGTCATTTATCCAGAGCGACTTACAGGAGAAATCAGGGTTAAGTGCCTTGCTCAAGGGCACATGGGCATATTTTTCACCTAGTCGGCTTTGGGGTTCGAAGCAGCGACCTTTCGACCAGGGTTGAATAACATTGCTGTGCACTGATGTATTGAGGGAGGATGTATAGTGCTACTCACCAATCCTGGTCCTAAAGAGCTACATTAACCAACTTTGCAAATTCAGGGCAGTCCAAACACATTACATTTATTGGGAGTTTAATTTAAAAAGAAATGTAAGGCCTGAATCGTCGGTCTCTCTCGGCGTGGGTGGCGGTTTAATGTGTATTTGTACAGTTGAAGTCGGAAGTTTACATACACCTTAGCCAAATACATTTAAACTCAGTGTTTCACAATTCCTGACATTTAATCCTAGTAAAGATTACCTGTCTTAGGTCAGTTAGGATCACCACTTTATTTTAAGAATGTGAAATGTCAGAATAATAGTAGAGAGAATTAATTATTTCAGCTTTTATTTATTTCATCACATTCCCAGTGGGTCAGAAGTTTACATACACTCAATTAGTATTTGGTAGCATTGCCTTTAAATTGTTTAACTTGGGTCAAACGTTTCGGGTAGCCTTCCACAAGCTTCCAACAATAAGTTGGGTGAATTTTGGCCCATTCCTCCTGACAGAGCTGGTCTAACGGAGTCAGGTTTGTAGGCCTCCTTGCTCGCACAAGCTTTTTCAGTTCTGCCCACACATTTTCTATAGGATTGAGGTCAGGGCTTTGTGATGGCCACTCCAATACCTTGACTTTGTTGTCCTTAAGCCATTTTGCCACAACTTTGGAAGTATGCTTGGAGTCACTGTCCATTTGGAAGACCCATTGGCGAAATGGTTTAACTTCCTGACTGATGTCTTGAGATGTTGCTTCAATATATCCACATAATTTTCCTTCCTCATGATGCCATCTATTTTGTGAAGGGCACCAGTCCCTCCTGCAGCAAAGCACCCCCACAGCATGATGCTGCCACCCCCGGGCTTCATGGTTGGGATGGTGTTCTTCGGCTTGCAAGCGACCCCCTTTTTCCTCCAAACATAACGATGGTCATTATGGCCAAACAGTTCTATTTTTGTTTCATCAGACTAGAGGACATTTCTCCAAAAAGTACGATCTTTGTCCCCATGTGCAGTTGCAAACGGTAGTCTGGCTTATTTATGGCGGTTTTGGAGCAGTGGCTTCTTCCTTGCTGAGTGGCCTTTCAGGTTATGTCGATATAGGACTCGTTTTACTGTGGACATAGATAATTTTGTACCTGTTTCCTCCAGCATCTTCACAAGGTCCTTTGCTGTTGTTCTGGGATTGATTTGCACTTTTCGCACCAAAGTACGTTAATCTCTAGGAGACAGAACGCGTCTCCTTCCTGAGCGGTATGATGGTTGCGTGGTCCCATGGTGTTTATACTTGCGTACTATTGTTTGTACAGATGAACGTGGTACCTTCAGGCGTTTGGAAATTGCTCCCAAGGATCAACCAGACTTGTGGAGGTCTATAATTTTTATTTATTTTTTCCCCCATGATGTCAAGCAAAGAGGCACGGAGTTTTAAGGTTGGCCTTGAAATACATCCACAGGTACACCTCCAATTGACTCAAATGATGTCAATTAGCCTATCAGAAGCTTCTAAAGCCATGACATCATTTTTTGGAATTTTCCAAGCTGTTTAAAGACACAGTCAACTTAGTGTATGTAAACTTCTGACCCACTGGAATTGTGAAACAGTGAATTATAAGTGGAATAATCTGTCTGTAAACAATTTTTTGAAAAATTACTTGTGTCATGCACAAAGTAGATGTCCTAACCGACTTGCCAAAACCATAGTTTGTTAACAATACATTTGTGGAGTGGTTGAAAAACTAGCTTTAATGACTCCAACCTAAGTGTATGTAAACTTCCGACTTCAACTGTATGTGTGCCTGTGTATGTGTGTGTGTGTTGCATATGTATGCGTGAGTAAGTATGTTTGAGTTAATGTCGTGAGTGCTGAGTAAAGTGCTCTGCTGTATTCACTCCTGACCTCGTTACAGTAAAAAGCCGATAGTCGGTGACCTAATCCCTACTGTTTGTCTGTCTGACATGTGTGCGCCATGTGTGTGTATAAGGTGAGAGGGAGAAAGCCCAAGGTCTGGAATAAAAGATAGAGAAGGAAGAATAACAAAATATCTCTCCCTCCTCTCCCTCCTCTCTGTCCCTCCTCTCCCTCCCTCCTCTCTCTCCCTCCTCTCCCTCCTCTCTCTCCTCTCTCTCCCTCCCTCCTCTCTCTCCTCTCTCTCTCTCCCTCCCTCCTCTCTCTCCCTCCTCTCCCTCCTCTCTCTCCTCTCTCTCCCTCCTCTCCCTCCCTCCTCTCTCTCCCTCCTCTCCCTCCTCTCTCTCCTCTCCCCCCTCCTTCTACTCAAACGGAGTGTGTGACTCAGCAGTAGGTCGGCCCACCGGGCTGAGGGGTGCCTGTAGCACACACACACAAACACACACATAGCATGTTCACACACACTCACACACATGCTGATGTTCATGACGTGACGTCAGTTACCCATAGGCCTCGGCAGCAGGAAGAGACTGTCTCGCTCCCAAGAGGCGGATCCCACTGTGTGTCCATGCGAGCCTGTGTGTATCCCAGTGGCGGTCGGTGCCATTTAAGATGAGGGAGGATGATTATTTATTTTTTAAGCATGGCCTTATTTCTATTACAGCATATTGGATGACTGTTATTCATATTCCATTGACCCAGCTCAAGCTCAATGTAACATTGATTGGTTTAGGCTACTACATGACACTCAAATATTCCCTATACCCATCATGAGTTTGCTACAACCTAGCCTATGAATGAAAGTTTATTACGTACAGTGCATTCGGAAAGTATTCAGATCCCTTGACCTTTTCCACATTTTGTTACATTCTTATTCTAAAATGAATTTAAAAAATAAAATAAAATCCCTCATCAATCTACACACAATACCTCATAATGACAAAGCAAAAACAGGTTTTTAGAAATGTTTGCAAATGTAATTAAAAACAAAATGAAAATATGACCTTTACATAAGTATTCAGACTCTTTATTCAGCACTTTGTTGAAGCACCTTTGGCAGGAATTACAGCCTCGAGTCTTCTTGGGTATGACACTACAAGCTTGGCTCACCTGTTTTTGGGTAGTTTCTCCCATTCTTCTTTGCAGATCCTCTTAAGCTCTGTCAGGTTGGATGGGGATCATTGCTGCACAGCTATTCTCAGGTCTCTACAGAGATGTTAGATCGGGTTCAAGTCCGGGCTCTGGCTGGGCCACTCAAGGACATGCAGAGACTTGTCCCAAAGCCACTCCTGCGTTGTCTTGGCTGTGTGCTTAGGGTCGTTGTCCTGTTGGAAGGTGAACCTTTGCCCCAGTCTGCGTCCTGAGCGCTCTGGAGCAGGTTTTCATCAAGGATCACTCTGTACTTTGCTCCGTTCATCTTTCCCTTGATCCTGACTAGTCTCCCAGTCCCTGCCGCTGAAAAACATCCCCGCAGCATGATGCTGCCACCACCACGCTTCACCGTAGGGATGGTTCCAGGTTTCCTCCAGACGTGACGCTTGGCATTCAGGCCAAAGAGTTCAATCTTGGTTTCATCAGACCAGAGAATCTTGTTTCTCATGGTCTGAGAGTCTTTAGGAGCCTTTTGGCAAACTCCAAGCGGGCTCTCATGTGCCTTTTACTGAGGAATGGCTTCTGTCTGGCCACTCTACCATAAAGGCCTGATTGGTGGAGTGCTGCAGAGATGGTTGTTCTTCTGGAAGCTTCTCCTATCTCCACAGAGGAACTCTGGAGCTCTGTCAGTGACCATCGGGTTCTTGGTCACCTCCCTGACCAAGGCCCTTCTCCCCCGATTGCTCAGTTTGGCCGGGCGGACAGCTCTAGGAAGAGTCTTGGTGGTTCCAAACTTCTTCCATTTAAGAATGATGGAGGCCACTGTCTTCTTGTGGACCTTCAATGCTGCAGACATTTTTTGGTACCCTTCCCCAGATCTGTGCCTCGACACAATCCTGTCTCAACGCTGTAACTCAACAAAATGTGGAAAAGGGATAGGGGTCTGAATACTTTCCAAATGCACTATATCAGTGAAGACCACCTCTTCCAGGGCAATAGGATACACCATATTTCTCTCTATACTCAAGCAGGGGGCAGAATAATCATGTATAAACCAATTTAGGATGGGGCAAAATTCTAGTGCCTGGAAATACAACTTAAAGTTTGGTACGGACAGTCCTCCTATGTCTTTTGCTCCTTGTAGATTTGTTAATTTTAGCCGGGATCGTTTACCTTGCCATATACATTTTGAAACCACACTATGAATTTTATCCCAATAGCCAGAAGAGGGAGCCATGGGAAGCATTGAACAATATATTCATTTGACAATTGATTTTCTACCAGTTAATGCAACTGGGATATTATTCCATCTACTGAGGTTGGATTAAATTGATTTGAGCATTCTGTTAAAGTTTCTGCACTCTTAGAAAAAGGGTTCCAAAAGGGTTCTTCGGCTGTCCCCATAGGAAAACCCTTTTTGGTTCCACAGAGAACCCTTTTTGGTTCCACGTAGAACCCTTTTGGGCTCCATGTAGAATCCTCTGTGGAAAGGGTCCTACATGGAACCCAAAAGGGATCTACCTGGAACAAAAAAGGGTTCTTCAAAGAGTTCTTCAATGGGGACAGCTGAATAACCCTTTTGGGTTCTAGATAGCTCCTTTTGTTCTAAGAGTGGTTTTATCTAAAGAAGGAAATATATCTACTCACAAATATTTAAAATGGGAAAAGATTGGGATTCCATAAGTAGAGATGGAGTCATCCATCGGGGTCTTGAGAAGCAGTAGGGCTAATTTGGTTAGATTAATTTAATCATTTGAGATTAAGCTGAATTTATCTATGATCTTCAATGCATTTGGGAGCGATTGAGATACATTGTCTAGATATAGTAAAATATAATCTGCAAATAATGAGATTAAGTGATCAGTAGATTTGAGAGAAATGTGTGTTATTTCCTTCAATTTACGAATTGCCTGGGCCAGGGTTTCCACGGATAAAAAGAATAGCAGAGGCGAAATTGGATCACCTTGTCTGCTGGTTCTAGTGATTCTGAATGGAGCAGAGCAGATATTGCCTGTTATATCTATGGCTGAGGGATTGGCATATGGTATTTTAATCATATTAATTAAATTAGAGCCAATTCCCATATGTTCCAAGACAGACCAGAGATATGACCATTCTAGTTTATCAAAAGCTTTTTCTACATCGAGAGATAATACAGCCCAAGGAGCTGTTGTAATAGTCGGAGGGGGTTATCCAAGGATAAATGCTTTTTAACAAACCCGCTTTGGTCCATGTGGATCAATTTGGTAAGTAAGTAAGTCTCGAGACGGGACGACAACATTTTGGAAAACAGTATAATATATATGTTTATCAAAGATTTGGGCCAATAGTGAGAACACTGGGTGGCATCCTTACCTTAAACGACTGGGACGATTACCATGGAAGTAATGGTTGAGTCTTACTCGGTGGCTGGCAAATTCTCCTCTCTGTCTTATCAATAAATTAAGTTTTGTGTTGACTTTGGAAAGAGTAATAGCTACCTGGTCTGAAAAGAGTGTTTGTTGAGAATGCTATAACAAAGTTAACAACATTTCTAATTCTGATATCTTCTTTAATTGTGATTTATTCGACCCAGATGCAAATGCAGTTGCATTATTTTTTATAAAACGTTTGGTGGCATCCCATAGAATCCGGGGGTCATCGACTGAATTTTTATTGATGATTATGAATTCATTTAGTTCCATTTCAAACTTATCACAGAATGTAGGATTTTGTTGTAATGAAACGTTGAAACGTCATCTTTTAGGAGATTCTGAGCTCGATTCACGAGCATGATGTATGCCTGTATGAGTAGAAATTGTACTCTTTTGCTTTAGGATTATGTGCTCGCCAAGCATCAACGAGGTTGTAATCAGAGAGTATACACTGGAGAGCCTTGGTTGCCTGTGGATTGTAGTTGGTCTTATTAGATTTGTCCCGCATGTCCAAAATGGCATTCATGTCTGCCCCAATAACCAGATGGAATTTAGTTAGTTCAAACAATATGCTGTTCAAAGAATAAAAAAACATAGGATCGTATGAATTTGGAGCGTACACATTAATAAAGGCAATTTTCTTTCCATTATGGATCCATTTAAGGAAAGTGATTCTGCCTTCTTGGTCTTCTCCTTTACCCAAGATGGTAATTTTGAATTTCTTATGTATCATTATGATTCCACCTTTAGTTTTGTTTGGGGCTGATGAAAAAGCAGCCAGTTTGTACAAATGTTTCTCTGTTCTATGTGCGTCCTTATGGAGCAGGTGTGTTTCTTGGAACATTGCTATATCAACAAGGTTTCTTGGAACATTGCTATATCAACATGGTTTCTTGCTAGGATATCAAGACAGCTGGAATGTTTAATAGGTGAGCTTAGGCCTTTCAAAATAGAATAGGTAGCATTGCCATTGTAGAAAAAAAAATATATAGAATTATTAATGATGTAATTGTTATATTTAGTGTTAATAAGCCCATGGATGTGAAAGAAAAAGCAGGACCCACAGGGAAACCCACCCATTGGTCATTCCAACCCCCCCAGCCACCCATAATAACGAAGTCCAATGTTCAGCAATAATAATAATAGGGTTCCTTTTACCCAATTGAGGGGATTTCCTCACCATTGTGTTATGCTGAGGGCAGCTTCTGATCAAACCCCCCAAACGAGGAATTCTCATCTTCAGAGTAAATGAACCTCTTTGTGACCCTCTCTATTTCATGCATTATTAACACCACTTCCTAGTTAAGGAGAAGGCCTGGTGGTGACATGAAGATACTGTTGTGCATCACTGGCTAACCTGGGTCCACCTGGGAATGACAAAAACACCCATACTGCAGAGAGTGGTCCATTCACATGTGTGACATGCAGCGAGGCAGCCAGTCTAAGTGGCCACGATGAAGTCTGAATGTATCGTCCCAAATGGCACCTTAGTCCCTATATAGTGCACTACTTTTGACGGGCTCTGGTCAAAACTAGTGCACTATATAGGGAATAGGGTTCTATTTGGGATGTAGCCCTATACCGCAGAGGGGACACATTTAGATGAGTGACATGCAGGCAGGCATAAAGGGGTTCAAATACACAACTTACCTTGCTTCATACATATATACATGAGTGCATACCGTACATAGAGTACATACTGTACATCAGGTACCACCATACATACATTATGCATAGATTGTTCAATAACAAATACAGTTTGCAATCACACAGATCCATACTCCAAATCTAAACCACAGCATTTCCATTTAACAAGCGACTGTACACTGTAACTGTACACAGCAACCCTAACACCAGTACCAATAGCACTACAAATACAAATGCTTTGAATACTTTCCTCCATTGCCAGCGTCTGCTTACTACTGTATTACTCTTATACCTTCCAATCTGCAATCTTAATAATGGCCAACCTCTCTGTCTGTGTCCCAAACGGCACCCTATTCCCTATATAGTGCATTACTTTTCATCAGAGCCCTATGGGCCCTCGTCAAAAGTAGTGCACTACATAGGGATTAGCCAGTGTGGAGAATCATCATCCTTCCTCTGGTTCCTCTGGGTGGGGGGTGTTCCAGGGAGTCATGGAGGATTCAGAGAGCTGCTAGCCCGCCTGTCTGCCCAACCGCCCAGGGCTACAGGGGGAGTTTTAGGTGGGCGTTCACACATCCAATTACCTTGGCAGCATCACACTACTCCACTGAGGATACACACACACACACTGATGCTCTGAGAATACACACATACATACACTGAAGCACTGAGAATATACACACACACTCATACAGTACACACACACAGGTTACACACACTCACACACTACTGGAGGGAGCTGGAAAGAAGGTCCTGGTCCATGTTTGACTGCCTAGGTTGCTAATGGAATAGCTTTCTTTGAATCCATTAACTAGATTTACAGTACATGTGTTGTTAATATTAGTAGACTTTTGTTGTTTTGGACCATGATTCATATAGTGAAACAACCAAAACGCCTGTCCCTACGTATGAGGCACATAGAACGCTAGAAATATAGGATATCCTGTTTTGATAAAACCAATGGTTACACATCCTGGCCACCTGCAGTGTGTATCATGAAGAGATTAGGTAGGCTATTTACAGTAGGCTATGTACTATACATTTAAACAGATAGTTATAAGGAACCTGTATTATGAGATTAAATGAGGGCACTATGCATCATGTGGCTCGTAGGCCCTGTATCCAAACATTTACGTTAGTCATTTAGCAGACGCTCTTATCCAGAGTGACTTACAGTAGCAATTAGGGCTTGCTCAAGGGCACCAACAGATTTTTTACTTAGTCAGCTCAGGATTCAAACCAGCAACCTTTCGGTTACTGGCACAATGCTCTTAACTGCTAGGCTTGATTGTGATACAACAGAGAGTTTAGGGCGGCAGGTAGCCTAGCGGTTAGAGAGTTGGGCCAGGAACCAAAGGGTTGTTAGTTTGAATACCTGAGTCAACAAGGTGAAAAATCTGCCGATGTGCCCCTGAGCAAGGGACTTAACCCTAATTTGCTTCTGGGGTGCCATAGTACTATGACTGACACTGTAAAACAACACATGTCACTGCATCTATCCGGTGTGTGAACCAAAACGAATTTAAGACATAGCATACCGGATCTACAGAACTGGGAAAAATATTCCACTCAGACTCATAGATTCCAAACATGTAATAATATCCCCTCCCTCCCTCATCACAAGAGCTATAGAAGCCTTAGGAAATCATTTCGCAGGTATTACTGTTGAATTGATTTTGCGGTACTTATCTAATTATCACAGATTCTTCATTTCCTAAAACGTAAGTCGATGAAGAGAGGGTAACTAGCACCATTACTGCAACACACAATTAATACACAGTCACATTGTAGCTGGGAAAGGAGCAGAGGGTAAGGAGATATACACATTGTTGCTGGAAGGATCGTTTCCCCACACAATGCAATCATGCAATATTTGTACTACTAACTTTGTTACTATACAGTAAAAATATAACTGAGAGAGCTTAGAAAGCTGCAGATACAATGGACATTCACAGCACAACCCAACACTACCAACTACTACCAGTGAACCTCAGCTAAATTGTAGCTAAGCTACGTCTCTTACAGATATAAATGCTTTCCAACTGGTTTGGACAGAGGATTTGTGATTGGTGAAACAAAGTCAGAATCTGGACCAGCCTCCTCCTAAAGCCAAGCATCCCTTGGGCTGAGGAGTGGAGGCTACAGGCTAGCTTCCCAAAAGGAGGCCAGTGCCATTCACTAAGGCTCCAGTATTTGGCCCCTGAGGCCTCAGTTTTGAACACACCGCCAGCTACAGACTCCAGACACTCCAGGAGGAGGCAGATAGAAAGAGAGATGGAGAGAGAGGGGGAGAGATGGAGAGAGATGGACATAGAGGAATAGAGATGGTAAGGGAGATGGAAGAGAGAGAGAGATTAGGGAAAGTGAGAGAAAAGGAGAAAGAGGAGGGTGACATCGACAATGTGTCACTCCCTGCTGTTATCGTTTGTTTGTGTGTGTGTGTGTGTGTGTGTGTGTGTGTGTGTGAGTGTTAAAGGGAGGTTTGTTTTGGGCAGCTGTTGTTGACACTAAGATCTTGTGTTGACAGGTCTCTACTCCTCTCTAGTCCAGTCAGTGAAAACACTCTCCATTTCAGAGGCTCCCTCTGTCTCTCATTCTCTCTCTTTCCAACTCTCCCTCTCTGTCTATCAATTTTGAATCAATGTACCTCTTCTCTCTCTCTTCTATCTCTTCTATTCTTCTATCTCTTCTTCTATTCTATTTCTCCTTCTCTCTCTTCTTCTATCTCTTCTCCCCTCTCTTCTTCTATCTCTTGTCTCTCTTCTTCTCTCTCTTCTTCTCTCTCTTCTTCTCTCTTCTTCTATCTCTTCTTCTATCTCTTCTTCTATCTCTTCTTCTATCGCTTGTCTCTCTTCTTCTCTCTCTTCTTCTATCGCTTGTCTCTCTTCTCTCTCTTCTTCTCTCTTCTTCTATCTCTTCTTCTCTCTTCTCACTCTTCTTCTATCTCTTGTCTCTCTCTTCTCTCTCTTCTTCTATCGCTTGTCTCTCTTCTTCTCTCTCTTCTTCTCTCTCTTCTTCATCTCTCTTCTTCTCTCTCTTCTCCCCTCTCTTCTTCGTCTCTCTTCTTCTCTCTCTTCTTCTCTCTCTTCTTCTATCTCTTCTTCTATCTCCTTTTAACAGTGCCTTCAGAAAGCATTGATACCCCTTGACTTATTCCACATTTTGTTGTGTTACAGCCTGAATTCTAAACTGATTAAATTATCACCCATCTACACACAATACCCCATAATGACAAAGTGAAAACATGTTCTTAGAAATGTTTGCAAATGTATTGAAAATTAAATACAGAAAAATCTAATTTACATGAGTAAAGAGCTTTGCACCCCTAGATTGTACAATATTTGCTCATTCTTCTTCTTCAAGCTCTGTCAAATTGGTTGTTGATCATTGCTACACAACCATTTTCAAGTCTTGCCATAGATTTTCAAGGAGAATTAAGTAAAAACTGTAACTCGGACACTCAGGAACATTCACTGTTTTCTTGGTAAGCAACTCCAGTGTAGATTTGGCCTTGTTTTCCTCATCGGATTTTGCCTCTGCTTAGCTGCATTCCATTTCTTTTTTATCCTGAAAAACTCCCCAGTCCTCAATAAGCATACCCATAACATCATGCAGCCACCATTATGCTTGAAAATATGGAGAGTGTTACTCAGTAATGTGTTCTATTGGATTTGCCCCAAACATAACACTTTGTATTCAGGACAAAAGGTTAATTGCTTTGCCACATTTTTTTGCAGTATTACTTCAGTGCCTTGTTGCAAACAGGATGCATTTTTTGAATATTTTTATTCTGTACAGGCTTCCTTCTTTTCCCTCTGTCAATTAGGTTAGTATTGTGGAGTTACTACAATGTTGTTGATCCATCCTCAGTTTTCTCCTATCACAGGCATTAAACTCTGTAACTGTTTTAAAGTCACCATTGGCCTGATGGTGAAATCACTGAGCGGTTTCCTTCCTCAATGTCTGCCTTTTTTTACCCATCTACCAATAGGTACCCTTCTTTGCAAGGCATTGGAAAACCTCCCTGGTCTTTGTGGCTCAATCTGTGTTTCAATATCTTCTTCTCTGTCTTCTTCTATCTTATCTCTTCATCTCTCTTATTCTCTCTCTTCTTCTCATTCTTCTTCTCTCTCTCTTCATCTCTCTTCTTCTCTTTCTTCTTCTCTTTCTTCTTCATCTCTCTTCTTCTATCTCTTTGTCTCTCTTCTTCTCTCTCTTCCAACTTATTATGTGACTTGTTAAGCAAATGTTTACTTCTGAACTTATTAAGGCTTGCCATAACAAAGGGGTTGAATACTTATTAACTCAAGACATTTCAGCTTTTTATTTGTAATTAATTTGTAAAAATTTAGAAAAACATAATTTCACTTTGAACTTATGGGGTATTGTGTGTAGGCCAGTGACAAACAATGTTAATTTAATCCATTTTAAATTCAGGCTGTAACACAACAACATGTGTAAAAAGCCAAGGGGTATGAGTACTTTTCTTCTCTATCATCTCTTCTATCTCTTCTATATCTCCTTCTCTCTTCTTCTCTCTCTTCTTCTGTCTCTCCTCCCTCTACTTCACTCTCTCTTCTTCTATATCTTCTCAATCCCTTCTTCGTCTGTTCCTCTATTATCATCTCCATGACACCATTGTTGTTTTGCATCATTCTCTCACTTATTTATTGATTTAATTCTTGTTTTCAGGCTCTCACACTCCCTCCCTCTCTCTCTCTCTCTCTCTCTCTCTCCCTCTCACGCTCCCTCTTCCCCCCTACAACTGTGCTGATAGACAGGTTTATGATCCAGTGTGAAGTAGCTGTGCTCTCTCTGCATGGTGGCTCACCGCACAGCCTGGTGAATATGCTAATGTGCCTGATGACAGGACAGCCAGACACAAAGCTGTAAACACCAACAACATGACAGAGAGAGCAGTGGCTAAAACAGTTAGTGTGCATCCCAAATGGAACCCTATTCCCTATATATTGCACAATTTTTGACCAGGGCCCATAGTACACTATGTAGCAAAGATTGTGCCATTTCGAGGCAGCCTTACACTTAAATTAAATAACT
Source organism: Coregonus clupeaformis (assembly GCF_020615455.1). NCBI lineage: Eukaryota > Metazoa > Chordata > Actinopteri > Salmoniformes > Salmonidae > Coregonus > Coregonus clupeaformis. The sequence continues at coordinate 11,997,690 of NC_059224.1, read as the reverse complement.
TTTCTTAAAATATTACAATACCCAAGGCCTAACCTAGTCCTCGGGCTAATTGCTAGAGAGATACGGCTGGTGGACGAAACTACACAACGTCCAACAGTATATTGTGGTTTAAGTGAATGGGTTTCTAAAGACACATGCAACAATACAAAAGCAAGGTTACCTACTGTACCAAGAGAACATAACGTCCTGCTCTCCGTCTCCAGACGATGTTTTCTGACTACCTTTGTCTCCTCATTGCTATTCACACCTTGGCGTTCAAATATCATCAGCCATTCAATACTGCTGCCTGCCTACGACCAGCCTTGAAACCACAGTTGTAAGTGTATCTATCTGTATGGATCTGTACAAAGGGTGGGGTGAGCCTAGTTTTGTAAGTATTGTCCCTTCCTTCTGAGAGGAAAGAGGAAGAAAAGAAACATCCCACACTTTCTGCTACCAGTCATTCTCCTCTACCATCCGGTAACAAAATGTATTGCCTTAAATCATTCTGATTTTGTTCCTCTACCTATTCACAACGAAAGATGTGACATTAAATATCAATGTCAAGCTGTAGATAGGAGTTGAAAAAATAGTAATGTTCCATTGGGTAAGCTATTGTTTTATTATACAGAGACATCAAACCCTTTGGTAAGGATTTTCTATTGGAACACTAAAACACTTTATTTGAAGGTTTCTTATCCACTGTGTATAAGCATCATGACACTGTATGTAAAAAATATACACTACCGGTCAAAAGTTTTAGAACACCTACTCATTCAAGGGTTTTTCTTTATTTTGACTATTTTCTACATTGTAGAATAATAGTGAAGACATCAAAACTATGAAATAACACATATGGAATCATATAGTAACCAAAAAAGTGTTAAACAAATCAAAGTACATTTTATATTTCATATTCTTCAAATATCCACCCTTTGCCCTTTGCACACTCTTGGCATTCTCTCAACCAGCTTCATGAGGTAGTCACCTGGAATGCATCTCAATTAACAGGTGTGCCTTGTTAAAAGTTAATTTGTGGAATTTCTTTCCTTCTTAATGCGTTTGAGCCAATCAGTTATGTTGTGAAAAGGTAGGGGGGTATACAGAAGATAGCCCTATTTGGTAAAAGACCAAGTCCATATTATGGCAAGAACAGCTCAAATAAGCGAAGAGAAACGGCAGTCCATCATTACTTTAAGACATGAAGGTCAGTCAATACGGAACATTTCAAGAACTTTTAATGTTTCTTCAAGTGCAGTCACAAAAACCATCAAGCGCTATGATGAAACAAGCTCCCATGAGGACTGCCACAGGAATGGAAGACCCAGTGTTACCGCTGCTGTAGAGAATACGTTCATTAGAGTTTCCAGCCTCAGAAATTGCAGCCCAAATAAATGCTTCACAGAGTTCAAGTAACAGACACATCTCAATATCAACAGAGGAGGAGACTGTGTGAATCAGGCCTTCATTGTCAAATTGCTGCAAAGAAACCACTACTAAAGGACACCAATAAGAAACATGAGTAATGGACATTAGACCGGTGGAAATGTGCCCTTTGGTCTGGAATCCAAATTGGAGATTTTTGGTTCCAGCCGCCGTGTCTTTGTGAGACGCGGTGTGGGTGAACGGATGATCTCCGCATGTGTATTTCCCACTGTAAAGCATGGAGGAGGAGGTGTTATGGTGTGGGGGTGCTTTGCTGGTGACACTGTCTGTGATTTATTACGACCTCAGAAACCTACCCACATCCTGGTTTACTCTCTCCACCTGCCCATTACTCTCGGGATGAAACCCTGAGGTCAGGCTGACCGAGACCCCCAGATGGTCCATAAATGCCTTCCAGACCCTCAATGTAAACTGGGGACCCCGATCAGACACAATATATCCTCAGGTACCCTGTAGTGCAACAGGGCCTCTGCGGTCTGTAGGGCAGTAGGGAGACCGGCCAAAGGAATGAGATGACAGGACTTAGAAAAACGATCCACAACGACCAGGATCGTGGTGTTACCCTGTGCCGGAGGAAGATCCGTAACAAAGTCCACCGATAGGTGTGACCACGGCCATTGTGGAACGGGGAGAGGTTGTAATTTACCTCTGGGCAGGTGTCTAGGTGCCTTGCACTGGGCGCACACCGAACAGGAAGAATCATAAACCCTCACGTCCTCAGCTAAGGTAGGCCACCAGTACTTCCCACTAAGACAGCGCACTGTCCGACCGATGCCAGGATGGCCAGAAGAGGGTGACGTGTGAGCCCAATAGATCAAACGATTGCGAACCTCAGACGGAACGTACACACAACCCACGGGACACTGTAGGGGAGTGGGCTCCGTGCGTAACGCCCGCTCGATGTCTGCGTCAACCTCCCATACCACTGGGGCCACCAGACAAGAAGCTGGAAGTATGGGAGTGGGCTCCCTGGTCCACTCCTCTGAGTCATACAGCTGGGACAGAGCGTCTACCTTATCATTCTGGGAACCTGGTCTATATGATAGGGTGAACACAAAACACGTGAAAAACATGGCCCACCTTGCCTGATGAGGATTCAGTCTCCTCGCTGCCCGTATGTACTCCAGATTGCGGTGGTCAGTCAAAATGAGAAAAGGGTGTTTAGCCCCCTCAAGCCAATGTATCCACACCTTAAGAGCTTTCACAACAGCTAACAGCTCCCGATCCCCCACGTCATAGTTTTGCTCCGCCGGGCTGAGTTTCTTTGAAAAGAAAGCACAGGGGCGGAGTTTGGGAGGCGTACCCGAGCGCTGAGACAGTACAGCTCCTATCCCAGCCTCGGACGCGTCCACCTCGACTGTGAATTGCAAGGAAGGATCCGGATGAGCCAGCACGGGAGCCGAGGTGAACAGCGCCTTCAGCTGACCCAAAGCCCTGTTCGGCTCAGCTGACCACTGCAGGTGCACCGGTCCGCCCTTTAGCAAAGAGGTGATGGGAGCTGCTACCTGGCCAAAGCCCCGGATAAATCTCCGGTAGTAGTTGGCAAAACCCCAAAATCGCTGCACCTCTTTTACCGTGGTAGGAGTCAGCCAATTACGCACATCTGAAATGCGGTTACACTCCATCTCGACCCCTGACTCTGACAAATGTATCCTAAGAAAGAGACGGACTGTTTGAAGAACAGACATTTCTCAGCCTTAACGTACAGGTCATGCTCCAACAGTCTACCAAGCACCTTGCGCACCAGGGACACATGCTCGTCGCGTGTAGCGGAGTAGATGAGAATATCATCTATATACACCACTACACCCTGTCCGTGCAGATCCCTGAAAATCTCATCGACAAAGGATTGAAAGACTGAGGGAGCATTCATCAAACCGTACGGCATGACGAGGTACTCATAGTGACCAGAGGTGGTACTAAATGCCGTCTTCCACTCGTCCCCCTCCCGGATACGGATCAGATTGTACGCGCTCCTGAGGTCCAATTTTGTGAAGAAGCGCGCCCCGTGCAATGACTCCGTCATACTAGCTATGAGAGGAAGAGGATAGCTGTATTTTACGGTTATCTGATTTAGACCTCGATAGTCAATGCACGGGCGTAAACCTCCATCCTTCTTCTTCACAAAAAATAAACTTGAGGAGGCAGGGGAAGTGGAGGGCCGAGTGTATCCCTGTCCCAGAGATTCAGTGACATTTGTCTCCATAGCCACCGTCTCCTCCTGTGACAGAGGATACACGTGACTCCTGGGAAGTGCAGCCCTCACGGAGATCTATCGCACAATCCCCTCGTCGATGGGGTGGTAATTGAGTCGCCTTCCATTTACAGAAGGCGAGAGCCAAATCGGCATATTCTGAGGGAATGTGCATTGTGGAGACATGGTTTGGACTCTCCACCGTGGTTGCCCCAAGGAAACCCCTACACACCTTCCCGAGCACTGAGGTGACCATCCCTTAAGAGCCCTCTGATGCCACGAAATACTGGGGTCATGGGTGGTTAGCCAGGGAAGCCCCAGCACCACGGGAAACGCAGGAGAATCAATAAGGAAGAGACTAATTCTCTCCTCATTACCCCACTGCGTCTCCATCCGGAGTGGAACTGTGACCTCCCTAACCATACCCAACCCTAAAGGGCAACTATCTAGGGCACGTACAGTGGGGAGAACAAGTATTTGATACACTGCCGATTTTGCAGGTTTTCCTACTTACAAAGCATGTAGAGGTCTGTAATTTTTATCATAGGTACACTTCAACTTCAACAGAAAATCACATTGTATGATTTTTAAATAATTAATTTGCATTTTATTGCATGACATACGTATTTGATACAACATAAAAGCAGAACTTAATATTTGGTACAGAAACCTTTGTTTGCAATTACAGAGATCATACGTTTCCTGTAGGTTTGCACACACTGCAGCAGGGATTTTGGCCCACTCCTCCATACATACCTTCTCCAGATCCTTCAGGTTTCGGGGCTGTCGCTGGGCAATACGGACTTTCAGCTCCCGCCAAATATGTTCTATTGGGTTCAGGTCTGGAGACTGGCTAGGCCACTCCAGGACCTTGAGATGCTTCTTACGGAGCCACTCCTTAGTTGCCCTGGCTGTGTGTTTCGGGTCATTGTCATGCTGGAAGACCCAGCCACGACCCTTCTTCAATGCTCTTACTGAGGGAAGGAGGTTGTTGGCCAAGATCTCACGATACATGGCCCCATCTATCCTCCCCTCAATACGGTGCAGTCGGCCTGTCCCCTTTGCAGAAAAGCATCCCCAAAGAATGATGTTTCCACCTCCATGCTTCACGGTTGGGATGGTGTTTTTGTGGTTGTACTCATCCTTCTTCTTCCTCCAGACACGGCGAGTGGAGTTCAGACCAAAAAGCTCTATTTTTGTCTCATCAGACCACATGACCTTCTCCCATTCCTCCTCTGGATCATCCAGATGGTCATTGGCAAACTTCAGACGAGCCTGGACATGCGCTGGCTTGAGCAGGGGGACCTTGCGTGCACTGCAGGATTTTAATCCATGACGGCGTAGTGTGTTACTATTGGTTTTCTTTGAGACTGTGGTCCCAGCTCTCTTCAGGTCATTGACCAGGTCCTGCCGTGTAGTTCTGGGCTGATCCCTCACCTTCCTCATGATCATTGATGCCCCACGAGGTGAGATATTGCATGGAGCCCCAGACCGAGGGTGATTGACCGTCATCTTGAACTTCTTCCATTTTCTAATAATTGCGCCAACAGTTGTTGCCTTCTCACCAAGCTGCTTGCCTATTGTCCTGTAGCCCATCCCAGCCTTGTGCAGGTCTACAATTTTATCCCTGATGTCCTTACACAGCTCTCTGGTCTTGGCCATTGTGGAGAGGTTGGAGTCTGTTTGATTGAGTGTGTGGACAGGTGTCTTTTATACAGGTAACGAGTTCAAACAGGTGCAGTTAATACAGGTAATGAGTGGAGAACAGGAGGGCTTCTTAAAGAAAAACTAACAGGTCTGTGAGAGCCGGAATTCTTACTGGTTGGTAGGTGATCAAATACTTATGTCATGCAATAAAATGCAAATGAATTACTTAAAAATCATACAATGTGATTTTCTGGATTTTTGTTTTAGATTCTGTCTCTCACAGTTGAAGTGTACCTATGATAACAATTACAGACCTCTACATGCTTTGTAAGTAGGAAAACCTGCAAAATCGGCAGTGTATCAAATGCTTGTTCTCCCCACTGTATGGGGAAGGGCACATCTAAAGGCAATATAGGAATCCCTAATCTATGCGCAACCAGCCTATCCATGACATTCCAAGCTGCGCCGGAATCTATGAGCGCCCTATGCTGGGAATGTGGGGAAAACTCAGGGAAAATAACATTTATCATAATTTGAGCAACAGGGAGCTCTGGGTGAGTTGGGTGCCTACTCACCTGGGATGGTCCACGAAAACCCTGCCTGCTGCCTCAGTTCCATGAGGGTCCTCTCCTGCACCGGCCCGCAGTGTGTCCTCTGCGGCCACAGTTGGTGCAGGAGACCACCCCCTTGCTCGTTCTCGCCACCTCAGCACCTCCAAGCTCCATAGGTGTGGAGTCAGAAGTGCTGGGGAATGGACTGGACTGACCCTGATCTGGACGTCCGAGGGTGGCCAACAGGTTATCCAGCCGGATCGATAAATCTACCAGCTGGTCTAGGTTAAGATTAGTGTCCCTGCAGGCCAGCTCCCTACGAACGTCCTCCCGTAGACTGCATCGGTAGTGGTCAATCGGGCCCTCTCATTCCATCCCGCGCTGGCTGCCAGTGTCCTGAAATCCAGGGTGAAGTCCTGTGCGCTCCTCCTTCCCTGTCTGAGGCGAAAATGACGCTCCCCCGCCGCTCTCCCCTCTGGCGGATGATTGAATACTGCCCGGAAACGGCGGGTAAAATCCTCATAACGAACGGACTCAGCGTCTATTCCACCCCACTCCGCGTTGGCCCATTCCAGCGCTCTGCCCGACAGACAGGAGATGAGGGCGGACATGCTCTCGTATCCCGAGGGAGCCGGGTGGATGGTTGCCAGGTAGAGCTCCACCTGGAGCAGGAAACCCTTACACCCGGCAGCTGTCCCATCATATTCCCTCGGGAGCGAGAGCCGAATACCACTGGACCAGGGTTTGATGGTCTTGATGGAGGAGAATTCGGAGGAGGAGGAGGAAGAGGTGTAGAAAACCCAACTCTCTCCCATCGATCCATGGTGTTGATCACTCGATCCATAGCCGAACCTAGTCTCTGCAGCATGGTCGAGTGCTGTTGGATGCGTTCCTCCACCGAGGCGCTGGGATCGGACGTGCCTGCTGACTCCATAATGGTGCGTGATTCTGTCAGCGTCTGGGTGAAGTGGTGAAACGGAATCAGGCGCAGGACACAGAACTGAGGAAAGTATGGCTTTACTAAACACAAAGTAAACCATATCAAACCCTCCACGCAGGGAAGAGCAAAACAACAGCTCAACAGACGACGTAACAACAAACAATCACGCACAAACCCAGGAGGGAAAACAGAGGTAATATAGGGAAACTAATCAGCCTAATGAGTAACAGGTGTGAATAATAAAGACAGGACTAGTGTGACACAGAAACATTGATCGGTGGCAGCTAGTACTCCGGTGACGACGAACGCCGAAGCCTGCCCAAGCAAGGAGGAGGGGCAGCCTCGGCTGTATCCGTGACACATGGCTACCACAGCATTCTGCAGTGATACGCCATCCCATCTGGTTTGGGCTTAGTGGGACTATCATTTGTTTTTCAACAGGACAATGGCCCAACACACCTCCAGGCTGTGTAAGCGCTATTTGACCAAGAAGGAGAGTGATGGAGTGCTGCATCAGATGACCTGGCCTCCACAATCCCCCAATCTCAACCAAATTGAGATGGTTTGGGATGAGTCGGACCGCAGAGTGAAGGAAAAGCAGCCAACAAGTGCTCAGCATATGTGGGAACTCCTTCAAGACTGTTGGAAAAGCATTCCAGGTAAAGCTGGTTGAGAGAATGCCAAGAGTGTGCAAAGCTATCATCAAGGCAAAGGGTGGCTATTTGTAGAATCTCAAATATAAAATATATTTTGATTTGTTTAACACTTTTTTTGTTACTACATGATTCCATATGTGGTATTTCATAGTTTTGATGTCTTCACTATTATTCTACAATGTAGAAAATAGTAAAAATAAAGAAAAAATATTTGAGGTGTAGGTCCTCAAAATAAATGATTAACACATGCACTAACTTCTATAGATATACGATGATACAGTTATACAACTGTTAACAATTTGATTGTATACAGATCTTTGTAGGTCCATGACAATTGTGCTGGTGAATTGTCAATAAAGTAAGTGTGTCACATGAGCCTGAAAAACTTCCCTCGCTTCCCTGCAGGGTTCCATTCTCCTAATTAGGTGGTGAGGATATCCCCAAGAGAGCAATGCCTTCTGGGAAAGACTGAGGTTAGGAACAAAGTGGGTCTGTCACACAAAAAGAAGAGAAGTCATTTTAGATCATACAAGTACTGTATTAGGCCTATATTTGGCAGTGGTGACTGAGGTTAAACACAGAGTATCAAACAACCATATCAAAGTGCCATTCTAGAGCGTGCAGTTAGTAGACCTCCATCACATGTTCACAGACACAGCTGGGAGCCTGTGACAAATCCTGAATCATGCTTCCTGTCTCTGAGTGACTGTTTGATTTGTAAACGAACCAACGAATGAACGCTGCAATAAATCACACAACGAACGCTCCATGAATATGTCTGTCTCTCTACATCACAAAGCGGCGCCCTACATAAATTATATACACACACCAAACCACACTGTGACCTGTGTGAGCGAATCTGCCACAGTGCATATCTCCTGTGTGTGTTTGCCGTTCTGTTGCATGCCTCTCTGTGTAATGGGAAGAGCGAGAGAGCGAGAGAGCGAGAGAGAGAGAGAGAGAGAGAGAGAGAGAGAGAGAGAGAGAGAGAGAGAGAGAGAGAGAGAGAGAGAGAGAGAGAGAGAGAGAGAGAGAGAGAGAGAGAGAGAGAGAGAGAGAGAGAGAGAGAGAGAGAGAGAGAGAGAGAGAGAGAGAGAGAGAGAGAAACAGAGAGAAAGAGAAAGAGAGAGAGAAATTGGCGAGGCCACTAGAACAGTCTGCAGCACCCGGCCTCACCCTACTAGAATCTGAAGTCAAATGTCAAATGTTTGCTGATGATCTGGTGATTCTGTCACCAACCAATGAGGGCCTACAGCAGCACCTAGATCTTCTGCACAGATTCTGTCAGACCTAGGCCCTGACAGTCAATCTCAGTAAGACAAAAATAATGGTGTTCCAAAAAAGGTCCAGTTGCCAGGACCACAAATTCAAATTCCATCTAGACACCGTTGCCCTAGAGCACACAAAAAACTATACATACCTCGGCCTAAATATCAGCCCCACAGGTAACTTCCACAAAGCTGTGAACGATCTGAGAGACAAGGCAAGAAGGGCCTTCTGTGCCATCAAAAGGAACATAAAATTCGACATACCAATTAGGATCTGGCTAAAAATACTTGAATCAGTTATAGAACCCATTGCCCTTTATGGTTGTGAGGTCTGGTGTCCGCTCACCAGCCAATAATTCACAAAATGGGACAAACACCAAATTGCGACTCTGCATGCAGAATTCTGCAAATATATCCTCCGTGTACAACGAAAAACACCAAATAATGCATGCAGAGCAGAATTAGGCCGATACCCGCTAATGATCAAAATCCAGAAAATAACCGTTAAATTCTATAACCACTTAAAAGGAAGCGATTCCCAAACCTTCCATAACAAAGCCATCACCTACAGAGAGATGAACTTTGAGAAGAGTCCCCTAAGCAAGCTGGTCCTGTGGCTCTGTTCACAAACACAAACAGACCCCACAGAGCCCCAGGACAACAACACAATTAGACACAACCAAATCATGAGAAAACAAAAAGAGAATTACTTGACACATTTGAAAGAATTAACAAAAAAACAGAGCAAACTAGAATGCTATTTGGCCCTAAACAGAGAGTACACAGTGGCAGAATACCTGACCACTGTGACTGACCCAAACTTAAGGAAAGCTTTGACTATGTACAGACTCAGTGAGCATAGCCTTGCTATTGAGAAATGCCACCGTAGGCAGACCTGGCTATCAAGAGAAGACAGGCTATGTGCACACTGCCCACAAAATGAGGTGGAAACTGAGCTGCACTTCCTAACCTCCTGCCAAATGTATGACCATATTAGAGACACATATTTCCCTCAGATTACACAGATCCACAAATTATTCGAAAACAAACCCAATTTTGATAATCTCCTATATCTACTGGGTGAAATACCACAGTGTGCCATCACAGCAGCAAGATGTGTGACCTGTTGCCACAAGAAAAGGGCAACCAGTAAAGAACAAACACCATTGTTAAATACAACCCATATTTATGTTTATTTATCTTCCCATTTGTACTTTAACTATTTGCACATTGTTACAACACTGTACATATACCCTGAGAGAGAGAGAGAGAGAGAGAGAGAGAGAGAGAGAGAGAGAGAGAGAGAGAGAGAGAGAGAGAGAGAGAGAGAGAGAGAGAGAGAGAGAGAGAGAGAGAGATGTGGTTGCAGTGTGAAGCCCCCCTGCCGTCTGAGCTGTTTATCATTGGGGTCTGAAGCGGGCAGACTACTGAAGGTGTCACTGTCAACAAGCTTACCTTGCCACAGTTCCTGCTTGTCAGAGTACTTAAACATTACTCGCTACAGAGATAAGTAGCCCTTTTCCTCTTCCCCCAGTCGCCTCACTAAGAATTACATGGAGGTGATTCCTGAAGACTCTCCCACTGTCGCTCCCCCTCTCTTTTTCTCCTCCCGCTGTTTTTTTCTCTCTCTCTCTCACACTGCATCTCTCTCTCTCTGTAATCTCTTGTGCTAATGCACACGTGGTTGGCTGCTGCTGCGAGGAGCTTTCAGGCCGCAATCACTTCACATTTGTTTCAGCGATTGTTTCCCTGGCATGCAACAGCGAGCAATTTAGAGCAACGAAGAGAGAGAGAGAGAGAGAGAGAGAGAGAGAGAGAGAGAGAGAGAGAGAGAGAGAGAGAGAGAGAGAGAGAGAGAGAGAGAGAGAATAAGGGAACGTCAGGGGATGTAAGAATAGGAGTGTGGCGCCTCGCGTAGAGTCGCCATGACAACAGACATCACTTCGCAGGAGCAGCACTTAGAATGCCTGTGTGGGCCGGAGGAGTGACAGTCAGTCGAAGGCTGTGTGGCGCTGTTTCAGTCAACCAATCCACTCCCTGTGTTTTTCCAGCATCACTAAAAGGGTGTCGTGTGTCCCTGTTACACTAACTTAGCTACCTCCTTAGATCAACTCTCTGTCTCTCTGTGATTTGTATGTGTAAGTGTTTGAATGCAGTCCCTGACAGTTCAGGTTTGCACAGACATCTCCATTCAGAAGAATACATTAGAGGGGGCAGAAGAGGAATTTTCAGATGCAACAAAAAGCTACTATAACCATAATGATACCATGGGCATGGCTAGCCTGCATTTACAATTATATCTGATCTGCACTGTTCATTAAGATGTGAATCTATTCAGGTTATAGCTGAGTGAATAACTGTCCAGCTAACAAGCTTTGTTAGCTGGGAAGTACTAGTCTTTGCATTGATTTGTCATTCATATGAGATTGCTTTATGAAGATGATACTTGTTATAAGCACGTGAAAGGCATGTGTTGAGTTTGTTGGAGGGAAGTATAGTATTTGCATTAGATTGCCATTCAAATGAGATTGCTTTATCTAGATTGTTATAAGCACATGAAAAGGCCTCTCAAAAATGTATAAGCATTTCACAGAACTCTCCTTAGACTATGTCTTTTGAGACTGGAATTCTGTATGAGTGAGTAACAGAGCAGGTAATGTACTAGTGCCATTTTTTAAGTACGTACGGACTACCATGTCAAGTATGGATTGGCTGTTACATAGCTTCTGTTTTTCCAACATTATACAGAGGGAACTCTCCAAAGACTGGGTCTTGGGTGAGCTGACATTCAGTATGAGTAACTTTCACATCAGATGAGGGACTAGAAGCAATCAAGCAAATTGTGAAACATTAAAAACTGTATCCTTTTTAGATAAAACTATACTAAATATATTCACATATCACCAAACAATTGATTAAAACACACTGTTTTGCAATGAAGGTCTACAGAAGCCTCAGCAGCAATCTGTAGGGTAGCACCATGGTGTAGCCGGAGGACAGCTAGCTTCTGTCCTCCTCTGGGTACATTGACTTCAATACAAAACCTTGGAGGCTCATGGTTCTCACCCCCTACTATAGACTTACACGGTAATTATGACAACTTCTGGAGGACGTCCTCCAACCCATCAGAGCTCTTGCAGCATGAATTGACATGTTGTCCACCCAGAGAATGAATCTAGTGCTGAAAGTGTAAGCTACAGCTAGCTTGCACTGCAGTGTATAAAATGTGGTGAGTAGTTGACTCAAAGAGAGAGAAAGACAATAGTTGAACAGTTTTGAACAAATTACTTTCTTCCAAAATTAAGGAGAAGCGAGAGAGAGAGAGAGAGAGAGAGAGAGAGAGAGAGAGAGAGAGCTATATTTGGTTCTTGTATAAAACAAAATACTTTCACTTTCACTTAGGTAGCGAATGCAGCTAGCTAGTTTACTAAATCACCCAGCTCAAACAGAGAGGGATGCTATGTTAGCTAGCTGGCTATGGCTATCCAACACTGGAACTCTTCCAAGTCAAGGTACGCTTTTGGTTTTATAAATGTATTGCCACCAGGGCCCGCCGGTGTAACTGCTAAACTGCTTTCTGACTGTACATTGTACTGCATGATTGTAGCAGGTTTACTAATGCGTTAGTTGTAGTACTTCTGGTTGACTATGATGTGACAACGATGTAGGCTGTGTGTAGGGGTTAGCGGTCATGGTATGAAGGTTTGGTTTGGAACGTTTTTTTTCGCCTGGTCACAGACAGCAGATGTGTTGTGCACTGAAGTCCACAAGCGAAGGGAAAAGGTGAGAGGAGGAGAGTGTGTAGATAGTTGCGAGAAGGAATTATATGTACAACGAGTAAAGGGATCATGCTGTTTCTATGTGGCTGCTATGAAAGTGAACAGTGTTTGCGAGTGATCAGGGGTGTATTCATTACGCCGATTCTGTTGAAAAAAGTTTCTTCAACGGAAGCAAACAGAACAAAACAGGTGTAAACATACCTGAATTTGTCCAATAGCAACTCTCATTTGCAACTGTTAGACTAATGATTACACACTAGATCAGCTAGATGCAGGCAAGAGTGTGCAAGGCGGTATTGAATATGTCTGTCACCTTGATTACTCAAAATTCTCTCGACCTGTTCACCTACGTTGTAAACTTTCATTCATAGGCTAGGTTGTAGCAACCTCATGATGGGTACAGGGAAAATTTGAGTATCATTTAGTAGCCTAAACCTATCGATGTTACATTGAGCTGGGTGAATGGAATATGAATGACTGTCATCCAATATGCTGTAATAGAAATAAGGCCATTCTCATTAAAAAAAGAATCAACCTTCCTCATCTTAAACAGCACCGACAGCCACTGGTATAGACCAGTCCCCCATATGCCCACAACTCCACTGCTCCAAATTGTCTCTCTGCTGTACAGAACACCCCCCCCTCTCTCCCTTTCTCTCATTCCCCCCCTCTCTCATTCCCCCTCTCTCTTTCTCTCTCTGCCTCTCTCACCCCTTTCCCATTCACACCTCGTGGGTTCTGTGCTAGCAGAGTGTACAGACAGGGGGACAGAGGGGTAGGGAGGGACATAAAGAAGGGAGAGAGAAAAACAGAGGGGAGAGATAGAGAGAGAGGGGGGAAGGGAGAGAAGGATAATCACACAAAAAGTGAGATCTTACTTTTTAACTGTGCATTGTTGGGAAAGGGCTCGTAAGTAAGCATTTCACGGTGAACAAACTGATCTCCAGATGAAGATACTCCTTTCACTTTAACACACAGCTACAGTATCATATCATCATATCTGTCACACCCTGGCTCTGGGGACTCTATATGTTGAGCCAGGGTGTGTAGATTCTATGTGTTTGTGTTCTGTGTTGTAGATTCTAGTTGTTGTATTTCTATGTTGGCCAGAGTGGTTCTCAATCAGAGGCAACGAGTGTCAGCTGTTGCTGGTTGTCTCTGATTGGGAACCACATTTAGACAGGCTGTTTTCCCACAGTAGTTGTGGGATCTTGTTCCGTGTTGGTTGTGTTAGACCTAGGACGTCACGTTATCGTTTGTTGTTTTGTTTATTGTGTGCACTTAATAAAATAAGTATGTACGAATATCACGCTGCGCCTTGGTCCTCCTCCTTCGACGATCGTGACAGAAGATCCCACCAAAACAGGACCAAGCAGCGTGTCCAGGAGCAAGCGCCGGGTAAGGAGCTGGAGAGGTTAGCGATGGCCCAGGTGGGCCAATGGTGGTCCTGGGAGGACATGCTCGCGGGAAAAGGGCCATGGGCTAAAGTTAAGGCCCTGGCGAGAGAGGAGCAACGGCGTCAACAGTGTCGTCGTCGGACGGACGAGAGGCAACCCCAAAAAAAATTTAGGGGGGGGGGGCACACGGCATGGGCGACGGGGCAGAAGGAGGCAGCTAAAGGGCGTATTGGGAGGTTAGGTGAGGAGGCCACCAGGTTAAGGGGGCTATTGGTCCAGAGGGAGCAGGAGTTAGTGGTTCAGAGGGAGGAGCTACTGGAGGCGATAAGGGAGAAGGAGAGAGTAGAGGCACGGCGAGAGGAACTGTGTAGGCAGCTGAGGGAGCGGAGGGTTATGAAGAAACCCAGTCCCGCTCCTCACACCAAGCAAGTGGTGTGTGTCACCAGTCCGGTCCGGCCCGTTGCTGCTCCCCGCACTAAGTTAGTGGTGCGTGTTCCCAGTCCAGCCCGACCCGTTCCTGCTCCCCGCACTAAGTTAGTAGTGCGTGTTCCCAGTCCGGCCCGACCTGTTCCTGCTCCCCGCACTAAGTTAGTAGTGCGTGTTCCCAGTCCGGCCCGACCCGTTCCTGCTCCCCGCACTAAGTTAGTAGTGCGCGTCGCCAGCTCGGCCAGGCCTGTTCCTGCCCCTCGCACCAAGCCTACGGTGCGCGTCGCCAGCCCGGCCCGGCCTGTTCCTGCCCCTCGCACCAAGCCTACGGTGCGCGTCGCCAGCCCGGCCCGGCCTGTTCCTGCCCCTCGCATCAAGCCTATGGTGCGCGTCGCCAGCCCGGCCCGGCCTGTTCCTGCCCCTCGCACCAAGCCTACGGTGCACGTCGCCAGCCCGGCCCGGCCTGTTCCTGCCCCTCGCACCAAGCCTACGGTGCGCGTCGCCAGCCCGGCCCGGCCTGTTCCTGCCCCTCGCACCAAGCCTACGGTGCGCGTCGCCAGCCCGGCCCGGCCTGTTCCTGCCCCTCGCACCAAGCCTACGGTGCGCGTCGCCAGCCCGGCCCGGCCTGTTCCTGCCCCTCGCACCAAGCCTACGGTGCGCGTCGCCAGCCCGAACCGGCCTGTTCCTGCCCCTTGCTCCAAGCCAGGGGTGCGCGTCGTCAGCCCGGTCCGGCCTGTTCCTGCTCCCCGCACCAAGCTAATGGTGCGCATTGCCAGCCCGGCCCGGCCTGTTCCTGCTCCCCGCACCAAGCCAATGGTGCGCGTTGCCAGCCCGGCCCGGCCTGTTCCTGCTCCCCGCACCAAGCTAATGGTGCGCGTCGCCAGCCCGGCCTGGCCTGTTCCTGCTCCCCGCACCAAGCTAATGATGCGCGTTGCCAGCCCGGCCCGGCCTGTTCCTGCTCCCCGCACCAAGCTAATGGTGCATGTCGCCAGCCCGGCCCGGCCTGTTCCTGCTCCCCGCACCAAGCTAATGGTGCGCGTTGCCAGCCCGGCCCGGCCTGTTCCTGCTCCCCGCACCAAGCTAATGGTGCGCGTCGCAAGCCCGGCCCGGCCTGTTCCTTCTCCCCGCACCAAGCCAGGGGTGCGCATCGTCAGCCCGGTCCGGCCCGTTGCTGCTCCACGCACCAAGCCAGGGGTGCGCATCATCAGCCCGGTCCGGCCCATTCCTGCTCCACGCACCAAGCCAGGGGTGCGCGTCGTCAGTCCGGCACAACCCGTGCCTGGGTCACCGGTGCCTGGTCAGGTACCGGTCAGCTGCTCCACACCGGAGCCTAAGCAATCCGCTCCTACGATGTCCAGTCCAGCTCCTGCCAGCGGGGCCAGACCGGACCAGGGGCGCTACGGGGGGATTGTAGGAGGGTGGTGGTCAAGCCCGGAGCCGGAACCGCCTCCGAGGAGGAATGCCCACCCAGCCCTCCCCTGTTTGGTTTATGTTTAGGCGCGGTCGCAGTCCGCGCCTTTGGGGGGGGGGTACTGTCACACCCTGGCTCTGGGGACTCTATATGTTGAGCCAGGGTGTGTAGATTCTATGTGTTTGTGTTCTGTGTTGTAGATTCTAGTTGTTGTATTTCTATGTTGGCCAGAGTGGTTCTCAATCAGAGGCAACGAGTGTCAGCTGTTGCTGGTTGTCTCTGATTGGGAACCACATTTAGACAGGCTGTTTTCCCACAGTAGTTGTGGGATCTTGTTCCGTGTTGGTTGTGTTAGACCTAGGACGTCACGTTATCGTTTTTGTTTTGTTTATTGTGTGCACTTAATAAAATAAGTATGTACGAATATCACGCTGCGCCTTGGTCCTCCTCCTTCGACGATCGTGACAATATCATACAGAGTCATGTTCCTCAAAACAAAAAAAGAAGGAAACATTTCATGTTATCCTTTAGATGTATCACACATGAAGTAATTGCCACTTGAGAGTTTTGGAGAGTTTGTAGTTTGTGACTTGAGATGGAAGATGACAGTCCCGACAGAGGTACAGAAAACGTATTGTACCTCTCAAGACCAAAAGAAGAGTAGTGAAAAGCTTGAGAAGAATGAGTGAGAGACAGAGACACAGAAAGAGAGAGAGAGAGAGAGAGAGAGAGAGAGAGAGAGAGAGAGAGAGAGAGAGAGAGAGAGAGAGAGAGAGAGATATGTTGCAGCAGTATACTATAGTGTACTGCAGCACAGCAGTTGTACCGGCCATCATCAGCCCTCAATAATGATTCTGGCTGAGCCATTTAATCATCTCAGATTGCTACAAGATCATATCGACCCTGAAACAGAGTCAGACTGACATCTAAAAAGCCAACAAAATAATTCAGTTCATAGAATGATGTACAGTATCATCATAACAAATTATATATTATTTGAAAGGTATCTTGTATCATCATAGAGAATCATCACACTCATTGTGGCATCCCTGACTGTGCAATTTGTGTCCATTTTTTCCACAGTATGATGTCATTCTTCCCATATGCTTCCCATTTTCCGAAATAATAGGATACTGAGTATTGACATTTGGCATCCATCAATTCTGAATGTTGACTTTGAACCTTCCATTCAAAACCATTTCTCTGGAGACATCCCTGTGCTGTGTGTATTGTATACTACTTTGAAGAGCTGCATCCTTCGCCAGAGGCTCTTCCGACATAATGGAGCATGATCTACAGTGTATGAACGCATAAGTTCACATCACATAAAAGTATTTGTCACAAGCTACTGGTCTGTTTTAGCATATACAGTGAGGGAAAAAAGAATTTGATCCCCTGCTGATTTTGTACGTTTGCCCACTGACAAAGAAATGATCAGTCTATAATTTTAATGGTAGGTTTATTTGAACAGTGAGAGACAGAATAACAACAAAAAAATCCAGAAAAACGCATGTAAAAAATGTTATAAATTGATTTGCATTTTAATGAGGGAAATAAGTATTTGACCCCTCTGCAAAACATGACTTAGTACTTGGTGGCAAAACCCTTGTTGGCCATCACAGAGGTCAGACGTTTCTTGTAGTTGGCCACCAGGTTTCCACACATCTCAGGAGGGATTTTGTCCCACTCCTCTTTGCAGATCTTCTCCAAGTCATTAAGGTTTCAAAAAAATCCAGAAAAACGCATGTCAAAAATGTTATAAATTGATTTGCATTTTAATGAGGGAAATAAGTATTTGACCCCCTCTCAATCAGAAAGATTTCTGGCTCCCAGGTGTCTTTTATACAGGTAACGAGCTGAGATTAAGAGCACACTCTTAAAGGGAGTGCTCCTAATCTCAGTTTGTTACCTGTATAAAAGACACCTGTCCACAGAAGCAATCAATCAATCAGATTCCAAACTCTCCACCATGGCCAAGACCAAAGAGCTCTCCAAGGATGTCAGGGACAAGATTGTAGACCTACACAAGGCTGGAATGGGCTACAAGACCATCGCCAAGCAGCTTGGTGAGAAGGTGACAACAGTTGGTGCGATTATTCGCAAATGGAAGAAACACAAAAGAACTGTCAATCTCCCTCAGCCTGGGGCTCCATGCAAGATCTCACCTCGGGAGTTGCAATGATCATGTGAACGGTGAGGAATCAGCCCAGAACTACACGGGAGGATCTTGTCAATGATCTCAAGGCAGCTGGGACCATAGTCACCAAGAAAACAATTGGTAACACACTACGCCGTGAAAGACTGAAATCCTGCAGCGCCCGCAAGGTCCCCCTGCTCAAGAAAGCACATATACATGCCCGTCTGAAGTTTGCCAATGAACATCTGAATGATTCAGAGGAGAACTGGGTGAAAGTGTTGTGGTCAGATGAGACCAAAATGAAACTCTTTGACATCAACTCAACTCGCTGTGTTTGGAGGAGGAGGAATGCTGCCTATGACCCCAAGAACACCACCCCCACCGTCAAACATGGAGGTGGAAACATTATGCTTTGGGGGAATTTTTCTGCTAATGGGACAGGACAATTTACCGCATCAAAGGGACGATGGACGGGGCCATGTACCGTCAAATCTTGGGTGAGAACCTCCTTCCCTCAGCCAGAGCATTGAAAATGGGTCGTAGATGGGTATTCCAGCATGACAATGACCCAAAACACACGGCCAAGGCAACAAAGGAGTGGCTCAAGAAGAAGCACATTAAGGTCCTGGAGTGGCCTAGCCGGTCTCCAGACCTTAATCCCAAAGAAAATCTGTGGAGGCAGCTGAAGGTTCGAGTTGCCAAACGTCAGCCTCGAAACCTTAATGACTTGGAGAAGATCTGCAAAGAGGAGTGGGACAAAATTCCTCCTGAGATGTGTGGAAACCTGGTGGCCAACTCGAAGAAACGTCTGACCTCTGTGATTGCCAACAAGGGTTTTGCCACCAAGTACTAAGTCATGTTTTGCAGAGGGGTCAAATACTTATTTCCCTCATTCAAATGCAAATCAATTTATAACATTTTTTTCATGTGTTTTTCTGGATTTTGTTGTTGTTATTCTGTCTCTCACTGTTCAAATAAACCTACCATTAAAATTATAGACTGATCATTTCTTTGTCAGTGGGAAAACATACAAAATCAGCAGGGGATCAAATACTTTTTTCCCTCACTGTACATTGGAGTCATTAAAACTCGTTTTTCAACCACTCCACAAATGTATTGTTAACAAACTATAGTTTTGGCAAGTCGGTTAGGACATCTACTTTGAGCATGACACAAGTAATTTTTCCAACAATTGTTTACAGACAGTTTATTTCACATATACTTCACTGTATCACAATCCCAGCGGGTCAGAAGTTTACATACACTAAGTTGACTGTGCCTTTAAACAGCTTGGAAAATTCCAGAAAATGATGTCATGACTTTAGAAGCTTCTAAGAGGCTAATTGACATCATTTGAGTCAATTTAAGGTGTACCTGTGGATGTACTTCAAGGCCTACCTTCAAACTCAGTGCCTCTTTGCTTGACATTATGCGAAAATCAAAAGAAATCAGCCAAGATCTCAGAAAACAAATTGTAGATCTCCACAAGTCTGGTTGATCCTTGGGAGCAATTTCCAAATGCCTGAAGGTATCACGTTCATCAGTACAAACAATAGTACGCAAGTATAAACACCATGGGACCACGCAGCCATCATACCGCTCAGGAAGGAGACGCATTCTGTCTCCTAGAGATGAACGTACTTCGGTGCGAAAAGTGCAAATCAATCCCAGAACAACAGCAAAGGACCAAGTGAAGATGCTGGAGGAAACAGGTATAAAAGTATCTATATCCACAGTAAAACGAGTCCTATATCAACATAACCTGAAAGGCCGCTCAGCAAGGAAGAAGCCACTGCTCCATAACCGCCATAAAAAAACCAGACTATGGTTTGCAACTGCA
This sequence comes from Coregonus clupeaformis, assembly GCF_020615455.1. NCBI lineage: Eukaryota > Metazoa > Chordata > Actinopteri > Salmoniformes > Salmonidae > Coregonus > Coregonus clupeaformis. Next base: position 11,978,019 of record NC_059224.1, on the reverse strand, counting down.
CATTTCACCTTTTTGGAGAAATGTCCTCTGGTCTGATGAAACAAAAGTAGAACTGTTTGGCCATAATGACCATCGTTATATTTGGAGGAAAAAGGGGGTTGCTTGCAAGCTGAAGAACACCATCCCAACCATGAAGCTCGGGGGTGGCAGCATCATGCTGTGGGGGTGCTTTGCTGCAGGAGGGACTGGTGCACTTCACAAAATAGATGGCATCATGAGGAAGGAAAATTATGTGAATATATTGAAGCAACATCTCAAGACGTCAGGAAGTTAAAGCTTGGTCGCAAATGGGTCTTCCACATGGACACCCCAAGCATACTTCCAAAGTTGTGGCAAAATGGCTTAGGGACAACAAAGTCAAGGTATTGGAGTGGCCATCACAAAGCCCTGACCTCAATCCTATAGAAATGTGTGGGCAGAACTGAAAAAGCGTGTGCGAGCAAGGAGGCCTACAAACCTGACTCAGTTACACCAGCTCTGTCAGGAGGAATGGGCCAAAATTCACCCAACTTATTGTGGGAAGCTTGTGGAAGGCTACCTGAAATGTTTTACCCAAGTTAAACATTGTAAAGGCAATGCTACCAAATACTAATTGAGTGTATGTAAACTTCTGACCCACTGGGAATGTGATGAAAGAAATAAAAGCTGAAATAAATCATTCTCTCTACTGTTATTATGACATTTCCCATTCTTAAAATAAAGTGGTGATCCTACCTGACCTAAGACAGATAATTCTTACTAGGATTAAATGTCAGGAATTGTGAAAAACTGAGTTTAAATGTATTTGGCAAAGGTGTATGTAAACTTCCGACTTCAACTGTATGTGTGAAAAACTGAAATATATATGTGAACAACATGTTGTGTTTCTGTGACTGTGGGCAAAGCCCATTGAAGTGGTGCTAATTGCATGTTTATTACAACGTCATAAGTCTCTATCAACAGGTGTTCCCTGCTTCTATTCCAGTTAGCTAACCTTTCCATGCACCTTCTAGCACCATAGACATTGGATGAGACCAAATCTATGGAATAGTGCCTAAATATGGATAATGGCATCACCATAATATTATTATGCCATCACCATGCCTGAGTGGCGTTTCATTCTTTCTGGTCCTGACAAGAAAATAAAAACTGTCTTCTGCACTGTTCAACCAATCCAGTAAATGTGGAGGAGGAGTTAAGATGGAGTGTCGCCTTGTTAACATCCAAAAGCAGAAGTCGCGTTCTTTCCATTTCCGCTGAAAACGGGATGCATCCGGTTTCTGCCTCCCCACTGAGGGTGGACTCTACTTGACCCCATATAGTCTGACTGCAGCATCCTCATTGGTCAACAGAAGTAGCAACGTACAGTAGTATCATACAGCACCAGTCACATTGAGCATATGATACACAGTGATAAGGTGTATATATATATGCCTGCTTGGTAATGTCATGTATTACATCCACATAACCAGTCTCTATTGAACCCCTCAGTCTGACTGAACCTCTACTCTGGATAATGCCACTAGGCTTCACTCGCTCATATGATTCATATTATTACCATAGAGCACCTCTGCTGTCAACACACATAACTATTCAGCCCAGGCAGCATCAGTGCCACTGGTTGAACACTCCTGTGTGTGTGTGTGTGTGTGTGTGTGTGTGTGTGTGTGTGTGTGTGTGTGTGTGTGTGTGTGTGTGTGTGTGTGTGTGTGTGTGTGTGTGTGTGTGTGTGTGTGTGTGTGTGTGTGTGTGTGTGTGTGTGTGTGTGTCTGTGTGTGTGTGTCTGTGTGTGTGCGAGCGAGAGAGAGAGATATGCTTATACAGTACATTATTTGAATAGCAAATATTTATACATAAAAGTGATCTTGACAGTTAAGAGATGCTCAATGCAATCCAATGTGATGGCTACGTTGTCTGAATCTAGAAACCTAACACATACACATGGGTAAAATACAGGTAACTGCCAAAATAAAGGAAACCCTTTAGTAAATGAGGGATACAAAAGCAGGTGCTTCCACACAGGTGTGGTTCCTCAGTTAATTAAGCAATTAACATCCCGTCATGCTTAGGGTCATGTATAAAAAGGCCCAGTTGCCCATTATTTTGGCTATTTATCGTGTCGCATCCCTCCAATAGAGTTCCAGACACTTGTAGAATCTATGCCAAGACGCTTTGAAGCTGTTCTGGCGGCTCGTGGTGACCCAAAGCCTTATTAAGACACTTTATGTTGGTGTTTCTTTATTTTGGCAGTTCCTGTAGGCCTACATAGACAACCCTCAAGATGCATCAACATCTACATATCGTCACTAACAACGAAGGGACCCAATCGACTGTGATAATCGCTTAGCTATATTAGAATCCCAGAAATCATTTGTGATGGAGTTGATGGGAATTTGACAGTTTGTGATATATTCGTAGTTCAATAAGCTGGTGCGGGTCACTAACCAGTGGTTGATAGACAGCTCACGGCTCTCTCGCCCATAAGTCATTCACTATGTTTCTATGGAGAATGTATGGGAGTGAATTTGTAGCCCAGGGATGGCAAGCGTGCGGCCAGCGTGCGTATGCCCGCGGATCAATTTCCCCCCAAAAAGTATTTTATTTTTGTACTTTTTGTTAAGAGTTAAAATAATAGAATACACAAGGTGCAATTTCGAAATTTGTTTGTGCATCAGCAGTTTTTCTACTCTTACGTCAATCACTGACAGTCACTCAATTATCCTATCTCAGCTAACATTTTTTAGATTGGTCAATTAGTTTTGCGGCCAGCTATCTAAACGTGTAGTAAGCATGGTCAAATTACCAACCCGGGGACTCATTGATAATCCGATATCATATTCAAAACTGCAAATATTTGTCTCCACCCTATAGCAAAATGTTTAGAATTGCAAGAAATGTGTGTAGAACTGCAGACACACGACCCACTGCAGCTCTTCATGATGAGTTCCGATTTTTTGTGGCCCCAATCCCCATTAAAGTTGCAATTATGGGCGCAAATTTTACAAGGTCATGTTTCTTGCAACCTGTTGGAGGAAGAGGCACACTTACCGTACACTCCTTGGCAACCGATGCCCTCCAGTAACAGCGTCAGGAGCCCCAAAACAGATATTATTAGATCCATCCTTTACGTTAATCTCAACATATCCAACTCTCAAAGGCAAGAAGTCCTTTCCCGGGCGAGGAAAGAGGTTGGCAAAGCGATGGAACTCCCGTGCATAGATAGAACACCGCTGCCGTTCCAATCCTCCAATGTTCTGAATGCCTTGCAACGATAATTTATGAACGCAGAAAGCTAAAAGACGCGTTTTCACCTCAGTTTACTGTCATAATAAATCAAGTGCTGACGAATTGATTTGCAAAAGCGGTGTGCTGCTTATAACGTGAGCCAATGGATGTCTTGGCGGTACTGTAGCAAACAGAGCGCCAGGGAAGAGACTGTGTCAGAGCAGAAGACTACCGCCCTAGCCTAAAGACAGTCAGTGATGACAGTGGACCGAATAGGCTGCTTCAAGTAGGTGGGACCCAATAATGATGTCTATTCAGTCCCGTCCGTCACGTTAGTGCTGACCCTCGGAGCTCCTCACTGAGTGGTCACACTGATGCTCCTGGCTGCAGAATGGTTGAGATGATATCCAGGGACATGGCTCCTCAGCGGTTCCAGTGGTTGTCATGTCTTGTTTAGATAGAATCCATGAACTGTCATGTGTTAAAAGCGCTGCCATTTGAATCGTAACGAGATTCTCTGCAATTTGCTGCTCGGGGAAAAAACGGTTGCCTGCTGCTACAAGCAGTTGAGTTCTCAACAGCGATGTTGCTTCAGGGGCTGGCTGGTGCGCTCGCTCACTCACCGCTACATCACGACTTCCGACACGGTGCGCGAGTCATCTCTGGTAGGGATGTAGAGTTGGGTGAGTCCGGTATAGGGAGGGAGAGAGTGGCGCGTGCACCTGATTCCTGGTATGATTCCGGTGTAGAATAAAATGAAGAGCTTCTCGTCGATTCACTTCCCAATCCCACTTCATAGGATAACGGTGTTTTACGGGCTGGATTGGCGGCTACGGGCGAGCTGAGCATTAGTCACGTTGCGCAATACGTGCTGCGCTGCTACAGAGACTGAGCGGCACTGCAACCGGTCTCTCACTACGTCAAGGAGTGCGTGACTTCCAGCCCTCATCTGTATGGAAGGCAACGCGCAGCATCGGGCGAGGCGTGTGGGTGAGCGCAGCTGCTGGATTGAGAGAGAGAGAGAGACTCATTGGGATTCAGGAGAGATAACTGACCACTGCAATCAACAGCAAACACCTCGAGATGACAGGTCATATTCCAACATGTCTATTCACTTCTCTGCCAATGAAGACTCTTTCTTTGATTGTAGCCGACATGAGGTGATTGGCAGTACAATTGGGCTACTGATGTAACTTTCAGAATTGTCATGGGTCTACAAGGGTCTCAAATGAGATAACTATTCATGCTACATCACTCTACTTTTCTGCTGCAAAGAGGCAGGAGGAGAAGAACACAGCCTCAAAACACCTGAATGCGCACGGGCGCCCGCACTCACACAGGTTTTCACGCTTGCTCTCTCTCTCTCTCTCTCTCTCTCTCTCTCTCCACTCACACACACACACGCACACACGTCTTGAGGGTGATGGAGCATGAAGAAGCTTGCCATAAAAGTTTGTGTTCCCAGACCTTGGCTATGTTTTGGCCTATTCTAAAGAGGAAGAATGTGTCATGTGGCACATTATGCTAATCCGAGTCTACTATGAATACAACTGATGCCATAATGATGTGCCGCTATAAGGCCATATCTGTCATTTTGGGTCAGTATGCTGATGTGAGTTACACTATTCATTTTCAAGAACACAGCAACTGCAGTGGGTTTACAAATAGGCTACCAGTCTCTCCACATCATCGAAGGAGAGCAAAATGAATGTGTGTTGATGGAGAGACTTGTCACCCGTGATGAAACTGAGACTATAGACGTTATGTAAGCAGTGCCCTCTAATGGCCATATATTTACTACAACTTGGACATAATAAGATAATGACCACATCTATCTGTGTGAAATGCATTATTTCCATTTCAATAGTCAGAGACTGCATGGCCTTGAGAAAGGGCTTAGGGCTGAAACTTAGACTATAAACAGTCTCAACTCTCTCTCTTTTTGTTTTAACAAGATCACCTTTAAAACCATAATTATCTGATTATTTTCTCTTTCATGAGATATATCAAGTTGTTTGCATCATCTCTTGTTTTGTTCTCTTATTTTGCTCTGAAAGTGTCTTTATTATTATTTAATTTTTCACAAGTTTTTTTGGGGGGATAAAAAACAGGATTAATATCATGTATAGTACATTACATCACATTTACATTATAATACAGAAACATTTAGAATTTTTTAAAGAGAATCCCCTCTCCATGTTTTTTCTATAGTATGTAGCCCTTTAAGGGATTTAGGCGTCTTTATTGTGTAGCGCTGATTCTCAAAATGTTACATTTCGATAGTCACCCTAACGTCTTCAATCCACTTCAAGTTGTGGGGTAACGCTTCAACAGGTCAGTGATTAGGCCTAATCGCACACGTTAATTAAGCACTCAATAGTTTATAATGCAAAGGCCATAACAGAAACGGGACGATACATTCAGACTTCATCGTGGTCACTTAGACTGGCTGCCTGGCTGCATGTCACACATGTGAATGGACCACTCTCTGCAGTATGGGTGTTTTTGTCATTCCCAGGTGGACCCAGGTTAGTCAGTGATGCGCAACGGTGACTTCATGTCACCACCAGGCCTTCTCCTTAACTAGGAAGTGGTATTAATAATGCATGAAATAGAGAGGGTCACAAAGAGGTTCATTTCGGACTATGTTATAGCCTACTGTGTGATACATTTACAATGTTGAGGAGAGCTCAGATGAGTTGATGAAATTGTCTTATTTAAAATGGAAGAGATGTGCTACAATTGAATTTTGAATTCAACACGAATATCCAACTGATTAGACCAGTCTATGAATTTGAGATTAAAGTGATGCCCCGTCGAAATAGACAGTCACAGTGTGGAACACAGGCAAGATAAGGAGGGGAACTTTTTGACTCCTTATTTTTCAAGTGATAATTTGCTTTGTTTTATGTCAACAAGGCCTCTTGAGCAGAAGTGTCTGTTGTCATTATGTCATCTAAAGTCTCCATCTGTGTGTGTGTGTGTGTGCGCGCGTGCGTGTGCATGCATGTGTATTTGTAAAAGCCGATATGACGTGTTTGCCTATTGGAGGTTGATATTAATACCCCATCTGTTAGCTGCTGATCATTTTGTCTTCTGTATGTACCCTTGAATTATCCATCCAATATGGACTCCTCCTCCGGGAGGCCACAAGGGACTCTGCAGACTTTAACTCCCCATCTGTCTACTGTTGAGCAGTCTCCCTCCAGGTCCACTGACTCCTCTTCCCCAGTGAACCATAATGGATTATTTCATATCCAACATGTCCGCCCAGCCCCACTCATAATGCCCATACGAGATGGATGGAGCTGCAGCTGCATAATACTGGGGATGGGAACTCAGTAGAGAGTGCTTCCATGTCCATTTAACATCATCTAAAGGCCCATAGACATGATGGCTTCTCCCTGGAGAGTCCCAGTGCAGGCTGTATTGGATTTTAATGGAGATATGAGGCTGTAAGGCACAGACATAGATGATATCTAAGGGTTTGGAGAGATAATTTGTTTTATTTTTATACACTGGGGCACTGTATAAAGTTTATTCCTGTGTTTGTAGCAGATGGCTAGCTTATGGTCAAATATGTCGGACTTGTTCACTGTTGTTACAGGTAGAATTGTACAATACAACGGTAAGAAAGCAGCAAAAACCCTCCTGAAAATGTTACTGTTAAAAGTACCTAATGGAGAGGGTGCTGTGATATCACATTATGTAGTATCCATACCAGAACCCTATGCCTACAATCGTTTTTAGTTCTATGTTATTTGAGTCAAAGCCGAAAAAGAAAATCTAACAAGGTGCAGACAAACAAATTATATCTTGAGAAAGTTGCACACTCTAGGCTATAATACAGTACTCCCAAATATTTATTCCATGACTGAACCAACGATTCAGTTTTGGCATACACACGCACGCACGCATGCAAACACACACACACACACACACACACACACACACACACACACACACACACACACACACACACACACACACACACACACACACACACACACACACACACACACACACACACACACACACACACACACACACACACACACACACACACACACACACACACAGTGCCTTCATCAGGATTGAATATAAATATGATGATTTATGATAGTAAACACATCAGGTTATGGGAGGTTATTGTATTCCAACATGCAGGCAGTATTCTGCATCCGCTGGCATTACAAAATACATGAACAAATCCAGAACAGAACACCACGTATTGTTTCCATTCCATTGCTTCCAGAACGCTTCCTATAATAGCCCAGTTGCCACCTGTAACAACAACAGTAGTTCCAGTTCCGCTGCCATGCTCGGTGCTCGTGCACGGAGATGGTGGCGAACAACAAAGCCCATCTCCAGCCTAGTCAGGGTAGAGTCATGAACACAGCCCCTGCTCTGTTTGCCTTGGTACCGCTCCCTGTTGCTCCATTTAAAATGTCAACATCACTGCTCAAATGTGGCAAATTATTACTTTGAACTTCTATCTGTTCAACAACCCAGTGGGCAAAACCTGGTTGAAAAGTCGTCAGTCAGTATAACATATTTTTATGACCTCATATTCTGGTCGCAAACTGGTTGAAGAAATGACGTTTTTTAAACATATTTTTACTGACCAGAATATTATGTCTTTTTCTGACCACCATACGACCAATTTGTCATAATTCTGACCACTATATTATGTGCTATGTTATGTACTGGTCATAGTTAAGACCTCCTCATAACCTGGTAATGACCATCTGACTACAGCTTATTACCTACTGTAAAAAGTATTTCAGAGGATGAAGTAGGATATTGAAAACATTGTTCATTACATTTCTATTTGTTTCCATAGGCACCAATTCAAGTTTAAATCTGCTACATATTCTTACATTTAAAATAGATCAAGCAATAGCAAAAACAAATCTACATCAAAAAAATTTTATACATCTGCATACAGTAATTGTTTCATAATTCACCCAGACATTACATGCATAGAAAGACTGGGACTCAGAGTATATAATGGTCCATTGTTTTATTTTTTATTAATGATTAATAAGAGTGGTGTGATGGGGTAGATCCTCATCAAGGACCTCTGAGCACAGAAGGCGATCTGGAGCGTAGTGGGCCTCTTGAAGAGTGGTGTGATGGGTCAGGTCTGCAGTGAAGAGAATCAGCGCATTACAACTTTATACATTTTTAAAGAAAGGTAGAAAGGACATTCCTGAAGAAACTTTGTGGACTCAGCTGGCTTAAAGTATTTCCATGGTACTAGTTAAAGAAGTTTGTGGCAGTTATAGCTTAGAGATTTCTTCAAAAAATAGCAACTTGCTCATATACCTACTTTGTGTCCTCCTCCACCACAGCGGTCAGGGGGCATATTTGAGAAATTTCCAGAGGGCCCGCAACACATCAACCTCCTGAGTTTTCTGGCGTTTCATTACACTTACTGTAAGCATAAAAAGAGAAGAAAATAAATTAACGATTGGCATTATGTGGGCATGCAGGACACGACAGAACAGTAGCGCACAGTAAAATATCTTTAACAGTCAGGATCTACAAAAAATGTCCCATTGTCTATGTTAAATGTCTCAACTGCTCACAATTACTTAACAACTACAATGGTGCACTCACGAGTGGTAGCAAAGGCATGTTTTCTCCTCTGTCCCTTCATATTGAAGTGTGACATAAATGTATTGGTCATCAATCTGAAACATTTTAAGAAAGAGGATATCAAAATTAGAGAGTAGTTGGATAATTGAAATGTTTAACTCATCTCTAAATGTTAAAGTTTTGCTTAATTGTAATACATGTAATATTCAAACAACTTTTATAAACACACCTCTCCATAATCTTGAGGACATTGTCCCGGACAGAGGTTCCCCCAATTGAGGAAAGCTTGGCAGTCTTAAAATACAGAAATGTCAATGCAAATAGTTTGGGTAGCCATTTGATTAGCTGTTCAGGAGTCTTATGGCTTGGGGGTAGAAGCTGTCTAGGCCTTTTAGACCTAGACTTGGCGCTCCGGTACCGCTTCCCGTGCGGTAGCAGAGAGAACAGTCTATGACTAGGGTGCCTGGAGTCTTTGACCATTTTTAGGGCCTTCCTCTGACCGCCTGGTGTAGAGGTCCTGGGTGGCAGGAAGCTTGGCCCCAGTGATGTACTGTGCCATACGCACTACCCTATGTAGTGCCTTGCAGTCGGAGGCCGAGCAGTTGCCATACCAGGCAGTGATGCAACCAGTCAGGATGCTCTCGATGGTGCAGCTGTATAACCTTTTGACGATCTGAGGACCCATGCCAAATCTTTTCAGTCTCCTGAGGGGGAATAGGCTTTTGTTGTGCACTCTTCACGACTGTCTTGGTGTGTTTGGACCATGATAGTTTGTTGGTGATCTGGACACCAAGGAACTTGAAGCTCTCAACCTGCTCCACTAGAGCCCCGTCGATGAGAATGGGGGCGTGCTCAGTCCTCCTTTTCCTGTAGTCCACAATCATCTCCTTTGTCTTGATCACGTTGAGGGAGATGTTGTTATTCTGGCACCACACTGCCACATCTGCCACGCTGATCCTCAACACGGGGGCCCCTCAGGGGTGTCTCATCGTTGTCAGTGATCAGGCCTACCACTGTTGTGTCATCAGCAAACGTAATAATGGTGTTGGAGTCGTGCGTGGCCATGCAGTCATGGGTGAACAGGGAGTACAGGAGGGGACTGAGCACGCACTCCTGAGGGGCCCCCGTGTTGAGGATCAGCGTGGCAGATGTGTTGTTACCTACCCTTACCACCTGGGGGCGGCCCGTCAGGAAGTCCAGGATCCAGTTGCAGAGGGAGTTGTTTAGTCCCAGGGTCCTTAGCTTAGTGATGAGCTTTGAGGACACTATGGTGTTGAACGCTGAGCTGTAGTCAATGAATAGCATTCTCACGTAGGTGTTGCTTTTGTCCAGGTGGGAAAGGGCAGTGTAGAGTGCAATAGAGATTGCATCATCTGTGGATCTGTTGTGGCGGTATGCAAATTTGAGTGGGTTTAGGGTTTCTGGGATAATGGTATTGATGTGAGCCATGACCAGCCTTTCAAAGCACTTCATGGCTACAGACGTGACTGCTACGGGTCTGTTGTCATTTAGGCAGGTTACCTTAGTGTTCTTGGGCACATGGACTATGGTGGTCTGCTTGAAACATGTTGGTATTACAGACTCAGTCAGGGACAGGTTGAACATTTCAGTGAAGACACTTGCAAGTTGGTCAGTGCATGCTCGGAGTACACGTCCTGGTAATCCGTCTGGCCCTGCAGCCTTGTGAATGTTGACCTGTTTAAAGGTCTTACTCACATCGGCTACGGAGAGCGTGATTACACAGTCATCCCCGGCCACTAGGAGCCCACCTCTGGATGAGCGTTTTCCTGTTTGCTTATGGCCTTATACAGCTCATTGAGTGCGGTCTTAGTGCCAGTATCGGTTTGTGGTGGTAAATAGACAGCTACGAAAAATATAAATGAAAACTCTCTTGGTAAATAGTGTGGTCTACATCTTATCATGATATACTCTACCTCAGGCGAGAAAAACCTAGAGACTTCCTTAATATTAGATTTCGTGCACCAGCCGTTGTTTACAAATATACGCAGAGCGCCATCCCTTGTCTTACTGGAGGTATGTTATCCATGTCGTCGTTCAGCCACGACTCTGTGAAACATAAGATATTACCATTTTTAATGTACCGTTGGAAGGATATTCGTGATCGTAGCTCGTCTATTTTGTTATCCAATGATTGTACGTTGGCTAATAGGACTGATTGTAGAGGCAGATTACCCACTCGCCATCGGATTCTTACAAGGCACCCCGACCTATGTCCCAGATATCTCTGTCTCTTTCTCTTGCGAATGACAGTGATGTGGGCCTTGTCGTGTGTCTGAAGTAAATCCTTTGTGTCCGACTAGTTAAAGAAAAAATCTTCATCCAGTACGAGGTGACTAATCGCTGTCCTGATATCCAGAAGCTCTTTTCGGTCATAAGAGACGGTGGCAGAAACATTATGTACAAAATAAGTTACAAATAACGCAAAAAAACACACACAATTGGTTAGGATCCCGTAAAATGGTAGCCATCTCCTCCATTGCCATTATAGACAAACAAGGAAAGATTAATTAAAGATGACTAACTTAAAAACGAACACCATTTCCCTTTTATATGTGGATCCCTTTTATCTGAGAAACACAAGATTTTTTATGACTCCAGGTCAAAATTGTGCAAAGAACCAGCTAAAAAGAGGACCAGCATGTCAGGTAAAATATAAACACAATGTTCATCTCCCAGGTCAAACTAGCTATCAATAGCTAGCTAAATGTTCATGAATGTTTTCGACCTGCCCCCAAATTAATATAGTTGGTTCACAGTTGGCTTTGATATTTCAACCTGTGTGTGTCACACCCTAAGTCTTTGTGCTGGTCTCTACCCCCCTCCAGGTGTCGTCCATCTTCCCCATTATCCCCTGTATATTTATACTTGTGTTCTCTGTTTGTCTGTTGCCAGTTCGTCTTGTCTCATTAAGCCTACCAGCGTTTTTCCTGTACTCCTGTTTTGCTCTAGCCGTTTTCCAGTTTTTGACCATTCCGCCTGTCCTGACCCTGAGCCTGCCTGCCGTTCTGTACCTTGTGACACTGTTCTGGATTACTGACCTCTGCCTGCCCCGACCCTGAGCCTGCCAGCCGTTTCTGTACCTTTCAGACTCTGCTCTGGATTACTGACCTCTGCCTACCCTTCACCTGTCGTTTGCCTACCCCCTGTTTTTGTAAATCAACTTTTGCTATTTCGAACTGTCTGCATCTGGGTCTTATCCTGAGTCGTGATAGTACAAACTGGCCATGACTGACCCAGCAGACTTGGATCAGCGCCGCAATGCCGTCTCCTCCCAGGGAGCCACCATTGTAAGTCACAAGGAGTTACTTCAAGGTCTTATAGAAGGATTACAGACCTTGGCGGAACACCAGAACCATGCCTTCAACACATTGTTGGAGCAACTCCGCGGATTGTCTGTGAGGCAGCCCCCCACTACAGTAACCCCCCAGACTGTCAATTACACTGCTACCAGCGGCGTTTCTCCCCAATCTACCCCGGCTTCCCAAGAACCCAGCTTATCTCCTCCGGAGCGCTACGCTGGAGATCCCGGATCCTGACGGGCGTTTCTCCCCCAGTGTTATCTCATCTTTGAGCTGTAGCCCTCTTAATTTCCCTCAGATCGTTCGAGGATAGCGTACGTGATAACGTTGATGTCCCGGAGGGCTCTTGCCTGGGCTATGGCGGTGTGGGAGCAACAATCCACCATTTGCCTCAGACTGGAGGAGTTTGTGGCGGAGGTACGTAAATTGTTCAATTCTCCGTTGTCCGGGAGAGAGGCGGCTCGTAAACTGCTCCAACTACATCAAGATTCCCGTAGTGTGGCAGACTACGTGGTGGATTTTCGCACGTTGGCGGCTGAGAGTGCCTGGAACCCGGAAGCCCTGTTCGAGGCATTCCTTCATCGATTATCGGAGGTGATTAAAGACGAGCTCACAGCCCGGGAGCTGCCCCTGGACCTCGACTCCCTCATAGCCTTGACCATCCGGATCGATGGGTGGCTACGGGAACGTAGGAGGGAGAGGGAGTCTGTTCCCTGTCGCCGACGTTCATCCTCGATTTCCACCTCGCTTCCGAGGAATCCCAGAAATCCCTGAAGTCCACATTTCCGAGTGGATCCGATGTCGCCCGAGTTCTCTCGGAGGTCACCGAGGGCTGTCGAGTCATCTCCTCCGGAGCCCATGCAACTGCTGAGCGCTTACACAGACTAAACACCCAGCGCTGTCTGTATTGTGGAGCTACGGGACATTTATAATCTACCTGCCCATTTTTTTATTTTTTTATTTTGTTTATTTAACCTTTATTTAACCAGGTAAGCCAGTTGAGAACAAGTTCTCATTTACAACTGCGACCTGGCCAAGATAAATCAAAGCAGTGCGATAAAAAACAACAACACAGAGTTACATATGGGGTAAACAAAACATAAAGTCAAAAATACAACAGAAAATATATATACAGTGTGTGCAAATGTAGCAAGTTATGGAGGTAAGGCAATAAATAGGCCATAGTGCAAAATAATTACAATTTAGTATTAACATTGGCATGATAGATGTGCAAGAGATGATGTGCAAATAGAGATACTTGGGTGCAAATGAGCAAAATAAATAACAATATGGGGATGAGGTAGTTGGGTGGGCTAATTTCAGATGGGCTGTGTACAGGTGCAGTGATCGGTAAGGTGCTCTGACAACTGATGCTTAAAGTTAGTGAGGGAGATAAGAGTCTCCAGCTTCAGAGATTTTTGCAGTTCGTTCCAGTCATTGGCAGCAGAGAACTGGAAGGAATGGCGGCCAAAGGAGGTGTTGGCTTTGGGGATGACCAGTGAGATATACCTGCTGGAGCGCATACTAGGGGTGGGTGTTGCTATGGTGACCAATGAGCTAAGATAAGGCAGGGATTTGCCTAACAGTGATTTGACCTGGAGCCAGTGGGTTTGGCGACGAATATGTAGTGAGGACCAGCCAACAAGAGCGTACAGGTCACAGTGGTGGGTAGTATATGGGGCTTTGGTGACAAAACGGATGGCACTGTGATAGACTACATCCAATTTGCTGAGTAGAGTGTTGGAGTCAGTTTAACGAGGGCATGTTTGGCAGCATGAGTGAAGGAGGCTTTGTTGCGAAATAGGAAGCAGATTCTAGATTTAACTTTGGATTGGAGATGCTTAATGTGAGTCTGGAAGGATAGTTTACAGTCTAACCAGACACCTAGGTATTTGTAGTTGTCCACATGCTCTAGGTCAGACCCGCCGAGAGTAGTGATTCTAGTCGGGTGGGCAGGTGCCAGCAGCGTTCGATTGAAGAGCATGCATTTAGTTTCACTAGTGTTTAAGAGCAGTTGGAGGCTACGGAAGGAGTGTTGTATGGCATTGAAGCTTGTTTGGAGGTTTGTTAACACAGTGTCCAATGAAGGGCCAGATGTATACAAAATGGTGTCGAACCAGGCTCATCAAGTAGGTACCAGTACGCTGGTGAGCCGTACGGGGAGTTTCCCATCTTCCATTTCTCGTACCCCTCTCCATGCTACCCTGTTGTGGGGTGACCGGTCCAAATCTCTCTGCGTGCTCATTGACTCTGGGGCCGACGAGAGCTTTATGAACGCTAAGCATTGGCAGAGTCACCCGCACTACGTTTCCAAAACCTGAGTGTGTCAGGTAATCTCAGTGAGTCTATGCAGTTCCTGCCCATTAAATCCCCTCATGCTCCTGTGGTTTAGCTATAGGACCACAGAGACTCTCACAAATTTGAGCTTTTAATGACCTAGCAAATTCAATGACTTGGAGGTGAAATATATCACATTTCCTTGTTTATTAGTTTTTTTGTATTTCATCACCTGCTGAATAAAAACCTCAAATGGCCCTACTCCTGAAAAAGTTGGGCCGGATAAGCTGATGTGTACTTGGCCCGAGTACCGTTAGCCAGAGCCCAGAGTAATATAATTCTGCCGGGAAGAGCTTGGCTCGCATGAAGCCCCCTGAGTCGGTGTCCATGCCGAGTCCCCCGAGTCTCAAACGGAATAGGCCCGAGCCCAGGGCGTTGACTGGGTACAGTATGCCATGAGACCCTAACCCGCTTTAGTGCGCTCTGCTAGCTGTTGTTTGCCAACTGTGCTAAACTGAATGATGCAAACCCTGCTGAAAACCCTTACTCCTATTTTAATCATTGTAATGGTTCTAGTGTCTTATATATAAATGGGTGCATGGCCCACAAACACTATTCACATATTTATATAGATTGGTGTCTATTCATTGAGTAGCAACCAAAATAAGACGTATTTTTCATGACGTCAATAAGACGTCATGAAAAAGACGTCTTAATCTGGCTGTGATCTGGTTATAAGACATCCCGACCAGATTTAACCAGAAAAATACGTCTTTATCGCATTGTATGCCCACTGGGAAGGGAGTCTTTGTTCAACGCCCACCAGGGGAGTTGTGAGAGAGGCACGATGACAGAGTCCCCAAACCCTGCGATTCAAAGCAGCACTTTGATGGCTCAAACACTCTACAATTACCTTTCTCCTCTATAGGAGACGTATTTAGCATAGAGACACCAAGGCTTTTAGGCACATATGAAGTGGAGTGGATAGGCAGGGCTCCTAGGAGGTGCTGCATGTTTTTTTATGAATTTACTGGAAATTGGGTAATTTGTACATGGCTCAATGCATGAGGCAACTCAGAATGCTTAGAACTCTGGAGAATTAAAGGACAGACTCGTAAGTTACACAGCGGGTCTTTAGGGAGGAATGAAGGTTCTCTCAGTAAAAATAGGTCACCTCGACAGCAAGAACAGGGGGGATTTGGGTGGAAAAAAGTTAACTCCGCACTTGATTTAGTTGGCTGCTATGGAGCGAGCTGAGCATCAGTCACGTTGCACAATACGTGCTGCATTCACTGAGGTATAATAAGGACTAGGACTGCCTCCAAGATGGCCGAACTTTGTTTTCAATGTAATCTACTCACGTTCGCATACGCAGTTTCGTGGTTGCTGCCATCTTTCTTACTGGGATTACTCTGCCTTCACACTAGCACTTAGTGCACACTGGACAGACAGCAGTATCCCGCGAACATGCCCAGGGACTCTGACAGAGCACGTGGACAGTTAAACAAGCCAACCGGCACGTCCCCTGGCTAGATGGGGTCATGACCTCAGAACATGAATATAAAATGTTAATATCTTCGGATGTGAGTGACGAAAAAAATGGCCTCGGCGACAATAATTTGAATAATTCAATGGATGTTTTGTGCACAAAGGTGATGACTAAAGTGTCTTATTAGGAATTTTCAAATGTGACTTCTTTATGGGGCCGTCATTCAGTTGAACTGCAGTACTGAAGCAATACTGTAGGTGCAGTCAAAAGCGTGCTTCCAGACCGGAAGCCTGGCCCCTTAGTTGCACTGCTACACCTCATCTGTATGGAAGGCGACGCTCAGCGTCGGGCGAGGCGTGTGTGTGAGCGCAGCTGCTGGATTGAGAGAGAGAGAGAGAGAGAGAGAGACAGAGAGAGAGAGAGAGAGAGAGAGAGAGAGAGAGAGAGAGAGAGAGAGAGAGAGAGAGAGAGAGACAGACAGAAAGACAGACAGACAGACAGACAGACAGACAGACAGACAGACAGACAGAGATAGAGAGAGAGAGAGAGAGAGAGAGAGAGAGAGAGAGAGAGAGAGAGAGAGACAGAAAGACAGACAGACAGACAGACAGACAGACAGACAGACAGACAGACAGACAGACAGACAGACAGACAGACAGACAGACAGAGAGAGAGAGAGAGAGAGAGAGAGAGAGAGAGAGAAAAATACTCATTGGGATTCAGGAGAGATAACTGACCACTGCAATCAACAGCAAACACCTCGAGATGACAGGTCATATTCCAACATGTCTATTCACTTCTCTGCCAATGAAGGCTCTTTCTTTGATTGTAGCCGACATCAGGTGATCGGCAGTACAATAGGGCTACTGATGTAACTTTCAGAATTGTCATGGGTCTACAAGGGTCTCAAATGAGATAACTATTCATGCTACATCACTCTACTTTTCTGCTGCAAAGAGGCAGGAGGAGAAGAACACAGCCTCAAAACACCTGAATGCATGTTGCGCGTACTCACACCAGGGAGATCTTTCCTAGATTGATGTCGAAATTGGATATCTATCCATGTCCTGAGGACGTCAGGAAATACCTTCAAAACCGGACACAGTGAGCACTTTTACCATCAAGTAGGCTAGGGTGAATTGGACAGGGGTGGTGGATGGATGTAATCCCAAGACTCTGGATCAGAAGGTTGCGTGTTTGATACCAGTGGTGGACACTGGTTTTTAATTTGTAGTTTTAACCCTATCCCAAACCTTAACCTTTACCTTAACCATTCGGAATGAGTGCCTAAACTTAATGTTTTAACCTTATCCCACATTTGGAGAACGTGGATGAACGTCTAATTCTGCAGAGACTGTGAGAGCTTGTTGCTCACATATTCACGTTTTCACTCTCTCTCCCTCTCTCTCTCTCTCTCTCTCTCTCTCTCTCTCTCTCTCTCTCTCTCTCTCTCTCTCTCTCTCTCTCTCTCTCTCTCTCTCTCTCTCTCTCTCTCTCTCTCTCTCTCTCTCTCTCTCTCTCTCTCTCTCTCTCTCTCTCTCTCTCTCTCTCTCTTGCTCTCTCACACACACTCTCTTTCTCTCTCACACACACACACACACACACACACGCACACGCGCACACATGCACACACACACACATACGTCTTGAGGGTGATGGAGCATGAAGAAGCTTGCCATTGAAGTTTGTGTTCCCAGACCTTGGCTATGTTTTATTTTTATTTTTAAACTAAATCTGTCATCTGACTACAGTATACCGACACTCCAAAGGGATAGGCCTGTTCTAAAGAAGATGAACTACTACTACTATGAATACATTTGGTCTAACAACTGATGCCATAATGATGTGCTGCTATTAGGGTATATCTGTCATTTTGGGTCAGTATGCTGATGTGAGTTACACTCAGGGATGAAAGTAGATTTAATTTATTCCAGCCTCTAAACAGTGGTGAATGGAAAGAGACATATTTTAACCTCTACCGGATCGGTGTCCCTTATACGGGACGGTTGATGCTCAATATGCGAGATGTGACTAGAATGGTGATGTAAACAACAGCCGCCAACTTTCCGGGACATAGACATGTCTGATATGGTCAGAAAGCTTAAATTCTTAATCTAACTGCAGCGTCCAATTTACAGTAGCTATTACAGCTAAAAAATACCATGCTATTGTTTGAGGATAGTGCACAACAACAAAACACTTTTCTCACAGCAACTGGTTTGGTACATTCACCTCTGAAAGTAAATACATGCATCTTGCTCTGATTTGTCATCCTGAGGGTCCCAGTGATAAAATGTAGTGTAGTTGTGTTTGAAAAATCAATTTTTATATTCAAATGTATGAACTGGGTTCTACAGTTTGACCTCTGACTCCACACCCACCCCGCCTGGCCATCTAGATGTGTGAAGGTAATGTCTTTTCTGTAGGGAAGCTAATGATCCATCATGTATGACATTCCGGGGAGTGTGCAAACTTACATTTTGTATTACCTTAGCATTTTTGTATGTTCTCTATAGTTATGTATTTGAAAACCAAGTATGTTTTTTTGTTTGTATTATATTTGACCAGATCTAATGTGTTATATTCTCCTACATTAATTTAACATTTCCACAAACTTCAAAGTGTTTCCTTTCAAATGATATCAAGAATATGCATATCCTTGCTTTAGGTCCTGAGCTACAGGCAGTTAGATTTGGGTATGTCATTTTAGGCGAAAATTGAAAAAAAGGGTCAGATCCTTAAACAAAACACCAAAAGGTTTAATGTCATTTGTCTATTGTCATTAGGTCAGAATTAATGCGTCCACTGCTGTCCGCGCACATCTCGGTGTCGGCCACTCATCTCTGCCTTGGCAAAATGTCTATGTTCTCGTCCAACCACATCACATTTTGGAGCGAAGGCTATTCCACCCGTTTTCAAGTCCATTCGCAAATATTTAATGCCTCTGACATGCAGTAATAATAAATAGTGGTATAATAACTTGCAGTTTTATTTTGTTTTAATTATTGTGATAGGCTCATGTTTTACCGGTAGGGCGTACCCCCACTATTTATTTTGCCCTTACTTTCAACCCTTGTTATAGTATAAATTTTCAAAAACACTGCGATTGCTGTTGGTTTATGCTGTTGGTCTTTAGGGAGGAAGGAAGGTTCTCTCAGTAAAAATAGGTCGCCTCAACAAAAAGAACAGGGGTATTTTGGTGGAAAAAAGTTAGAACTCAGCACTTGATTTAGTTGTGTGGTGTTGTGGTTCATTTTTGTGCACAGCCATAGTTTACTTAGCCTGACAGCCAGATCTGCTTTTGAGGGTTGTCTGCACCCACCATAAAACTGTGTTAGCCCGCTTTGCTCAAGCACACAGGAACTAAGGCAAATCTTCAGGTCTCAGGCAAAGTTACTTATATTGAACTAAAAGTTTACAGCCATTGACTAAGAGGTGTGGCTCAGTTGCTAGAGCATGGCACATGCAACTCACTTGCATTGCCTTGATTGTGAGTTTGATTCCCGGTGAGGCCGCCTATCCAAAAACGTTTATACACGCATGACTCTGAGTCGCTTTGGATAAAAGTTTCTGCTGAATGGCATATATTATATTAATGAAAACACAATGATAACTTTGTGTAAGTGCAGTACACAAAAGCACTGTGGGCTCTCATGTCAAGGTTCATTCAAACGCTCTGTGATGATGATGATGATGATGATGCTCGGAAAACAATTAACAAACAAATATACATTAATTGCCTGACTACCCAGACTCCTTGTGCCGGCTTAACGCTACTCCACGGATGTTAGTTTCTTATCCGCAATGAGTCTGGATCTGACCACCCCGACCTTTCACCGAATACGAACACATTGGGGCTGTCTGATTGGTCCAGAAACCGATGGGTTGGGCCAAAGCCAGAACACACGTGGGTCAAGCGGTGGTTTGAAAATGTGTCATTGGCTTTGATACCCTGATTGGTTAGAGATGATCCAATCGCTGATGACTTTGTTTTGTACAACACCTCTCATTTTGACGTCAACACAAACGACTTCAAAGATGGCAGAGCACGACAGAGCGGCGGAAGAATTTAGTGTGAGTTGTCAGGCTACATCTTTCAGGCTATGCATTTGTATTCTATGCTCTCACCACTCAGAGTGTGGTAGCATCACCGGCAGCCCTCATACATACCGTGTGTTTTCCCCCATGCTGCGAGACTGAGAGGCATGCCTGTGCCTGACTTTAAAAACTAAAGGTGGTCATGATAGGCTTGAAGAGTGTGTCTTTTCTACAAATGTCCCCCCCCCCCACACACATCTCTCTCCCTCTCTCTCTCTCCCGCTCTATCTCTCCCTCCCTCGCCTGATAGCTGTTCAGTTACCCCCTTTCTCAGTCTTTCTCTCCCCGATAGCAGTTGCTAACCCCTCTGCCCCCCCCCCATCGCTCCAACCTGGTAAGCGCTTCAGACACACTCAGTATTCATGTCAGTAGAGGACCTGTCAGCAGAATTTACACACATAACCAGGGTGACAAGAGGTAGGTTGAGGTACAATGATGTGCAATGGTTCATGGCAGTCAGTATCAAGATGCCGTCAGAATCCAAACGGTAGGCCCCTTTGTGATACTCCCACAGAGATATGGGCTTGGTCTCCGAGGAAGGCTGAATTGTCAATGGATTCAATGAGTCGTTGAAATAAGTGACAGACTGACTCGGAGGCAATTTAGTACAAAGGTTTCTGTACAGTCGAAGTGAAACTTGTCTCCGCAGACAGCAGTGAAGAGTTGAGAAGTGTTGTAGCTGAAACTGTGATATGATATCCATATTAATGATGAGCTAAATTAACACTTCTCAAAATAATGACAACCTCTTTAATTCATATGATGTCAATAATCCATTAAGTCCCGACTAATGCTTTCATGACACCAAGGACCTACTGAAGTGGTAAGATAACAACAACACCTTAAGATTGGGTGACCTTTTGATTCATTACATCACAAGTGATTCAGTTTGACTCAGCAGATTGATTCTGTCACATGTGATTCAGTTTGACTCTGCAGATTGATTCTGCCCCATGTGATTCAGTTTGACTCCGCAGATTGATTCTGTCTCATGTGATTTGATCAGCTTAGTATTTCACATTTATTCAAGTTGCAAAATAGATCATTTATGAGGTCAAAGATTATTTTGTAACTCGCTCTGGATAAGAGCGTCTGCTAAATGATGTAAATGTAAATGTAAATGACTATAGCCATACTGGATTGGAAATCTAAATTCAAACAGACACGGTGGCAATAAAGTTCACCTCAAATGGAGACAAGACTGTCCTGTAAAAAACAAAAAAAAATGAATAACTTTCTGTTGTACTTGCCTTTCTTGCATGTTCACTGGTCTTTTCTTACTAGTTTTATTGAGGTTCCTACTTGCAATGACTGTGATATGTTGTTGTTTTATCTACCTTAGTTGAATGCAGTGACTGTAAGTCACTCTGGATAAGAGTGTCTGCTAAATGACCAAAATGTAAATGTAATATGTAACTTTATTTATTTTTCTGAGTAATATGTTCCGCTAGCCAGCACCCTCCTCAAAGGGTGTGCTGAGTCTTTATCTTTATTCGACAGTGGTAAGACTCTCATCATAGGACAGAGAGGTTAGGTCAACAGTTAGCCTGCCTCCCGATGCTGTCCTTGACTGCTCTGGTACAGGGGAAATAAATCTACTGCATCTCTCATTCAGAGCACACAACCTTCCTCTAGTGAAGACAGGCAGTAAATTAGATTAGTGAACAACTCCACTTTAAATTGCAAGTAGCTTAGAGCTGCAGAGTAAATGGAAATCCTCATTGGTAGCCTAGTCTTTGTCTTTCAAAACTTTAAACCGTCAGTCATCGTCATACTTGGGCAAGAATTGGTTGCATTTTGAGTAAATTGCATACAATACTTTGTCTTAAGAAAACAATTTCTTAAACCAATTACTGATGTTTGTTTGTGTACCTGTGCGAAATGTCGGAATTGATGTCGAAAAAAACTGAAACCCCTAAATCAGTGATATTCGTTTGCAGAGTAATTATTTGTAATTTTTACAGCAGACATTGTGTGTGATTCTGCGTGAATGGTGTGATTGTGAAAATGTGCTATTTCCTAAAGCAAAGAAGCATGGGGTAAAGCAGTGTATGTGGATTATATATAAATGCATCTTCATTCTATCAGGACAGAGCTTTCCATATATATACATATTGTACATCCATTGAAATATAAAATATAGGCCCACAATCACTTTCAGCTGAGCTGTGAGCAAATACATTAATTATTTATGAAGGATGAATATTGCATATTGGTCAGAAAATTGTTGTTTTGTCTGCATCATATGCCAACAAGATTAGATTTACATGACTAGATATTTACCTCCGCAGAGCAAAGAATTCTAATTAGCCCGCAATATACAGTGGGGAGAACAAGTATTTGATACACTGCCGATTTTGCAGGTTTTCCTACTTACAAAGCATGTAGAGGTCTGTAATTTTTATCATATGTACACTTCAACTGTGAGAGACGGAATCTGAAAAATTCAGAAAATCACATTGTATGATTTTTAAGTAATTAATTTGCATTTTATTTCATGACATTACTATTTTTTTATTTTTTTATTAATGCCAATGCTGTTTTCTATGCTTGTTTTTGCTTAATACTTTGGGATACTGGTGCTATCTCGGATTTTATGAGGGTTGCCAGATTGGAGTAAAAAGCTGTATTTGTCAAGTTTGTTTGTGGTATCGATGAAGGTATTTGATTTGGGAATGGGGATACATTTTCATGATAGGAAATTAATTAATCAATAAATGTGGGGAAACAGAAGACCTGCAAAAAAAATCTGTTTGGTTTAAACTCCCCTGGTGCAACTGGTATTTGCAACTATAACGAGTCTGGACTATGATCAAATAAGCCATATCAATGCAGTTAAACAGGTTAATGTAAAGTAATGAATTATGTTGGCTTACACTTATGGCACTTCCCAGGCCGTTTCATGATGATCATTACGTTTGTGTCAATCATGTTATATACATGTAACTATTGCAACAAAGCATTTGCCAGCATTGTAGGCCTACTGCCTCTGCCCAGAGGCCTACTAGGCTTTCATGGCAACGGCCGTTATAACTCACTTTGCCACGTATGAGCCCTGGTTAGAGTCCCTGTTGCAGCTTTCACTTTTTTCTGCTACATTGGTGGCAGCGTTGGGATCACGTCCAGCTCACGTCTAGTTATGTGATCTAGTTGTGGGAAGCGTTCTGTTTTTCAACATTGTTTTGGGTGTAATTACATTGACATAGCTAGTGAACAATGGATAAGCAACAATGGGCGTGACGGATTGAAGTAGTCACTACAGGTGCGATCAAACCTCACATCAAAGTTGCCTGAAGCTGAATGGAAAGTGCTATGCCCTGATCAGTTATTCAGAAGAAAATCCTCTGTGACTGACTTTACATAAGTTAACTTACCAGTGTGGACCCAAAACAAACACAATCTACACATTTACAAACTACCTGTTTAAAGTGTTACAACGATGGTGTTCTTTTGTTATTGAAGCTTACAGTGAGGGAAAAAAAGTATTTGATCCCCTGCTGATTTTGTACGTTTGCCCACTGACAAAGAAATGATCAGTCTATAATTTTAATGGTAGGTTTATTTGAACAGTGAGAGACAGAATAACAACAACAAAATTAAGAAAAACGCATGTCAAAAATGTTATACATTTATTTGCATTTTAATTAGGGAAATAAGTATTTGACCCCCTCTCAATCAGAAAGATTTCTGGCTCCCAGGTGTCTTTTATACAGGTAACGAGCTGAGATTAGGAGCACACTTTTAAAGGGAGTGCTCCTAATCTCAGCTTGTTATCTGTATAAAAGACACCTGTCCACAGAAGCAATCAATCAATCAGATTCCAAACTCTCCACCATGGCCAAGACCAAAGAGCTCTCCAAGGATGTCAGGGACAAGATTGTAGACCTACACAAGGCTGGAATGGGCTACAAGACCATCGCCAAGCAGCTTGGTGAGAAGGTGACAGGAGTTGGTGCGATTATTCGCAAATGGAAGAAACACAAAAGAACTGTCAATCTCCCTCAGCCTGGGGCTCCATGCAAGATCTCACCTCGTGGAGTTGCAATGATCATGAGAACGGTGAGGAATCAGCCCAGAACTACACGGGAGGATCTTGTCAATGATCTCAAGGCAGCTGGGACTATAGTCACCAAGAAAACAATTGGTAACACACTACGCCGTGAAAAGACTGAAATCCTGCAGCGCCCGCAAGGTCCCCCTGCTCAAGAAAGCACATATACAGGCCCGTCTGAAGTTTGCCAATGAACATCTGAATGATTCAGAGGAGAACTGGGTGAAAGTGTTGTGGTCAGATGAGACCAAAATCAAGCTCTTTGGCATCAACCGTGTTTGGAGAAGGAGGAATGCTGCCTATGACCCCAAGAACACCATCCCCACCGTCAAACATGGAGGTGGAAACATTATTCTTTGGGGGTGTTTTTCTGCTAAGGGGACAGGACATCTTCACCGCATCAAAGGGACGATGCACGGGGCCATGTACCGTCAAATCTTGGGTGACAACCTCCTTCCCTCAGCCAGGTCATTGAAAATGGGTCGTGGATGGGTATTCCAGCATGACAATGACCCAAAACACACGGCCAAGGAAACAAAGGAGTGGCTCAAGAAGAAGCACATTAAGGTCCTGGAGTGGCCTAGCCAGTCTCCAGATCTTAATCCCATAGAAAATCTGTGGAGGGAGCTGAAGGTTCGAGTTGCCAAATGTCAGCCTCGAAACCTTAATGACTTGGAGAAGATCTGCAAAGAGGAGTGGGACAAAATCCCTCCTGAGATGTGTGCAAACCTGGTGGCCAACTACAAGAAACGTCTGACCTCTGTGATTGCCAACAAGGGTTTTGCCACCAAGTACTAAGTCATGTTTTGCAGAGGGGTCAAATACTTATTTCCCTCATTAAAATGCAAATCAATTTATAACATTTTTGACATGCGTTTTTCTGGATTTCTTTGTTGTTATTCTGTCTCTCACTGTTCAAATAAACCTACCATTGAAATTATAGACTGATCATGTCTTTTTCAGTGGGCAAACGTACAAAATCAGCAGGGGATCAAATACTTTTTTCCCTCACTGTACATATCAAATAACCTGACAATGATCCACATCATATGGGTAGACAAATAATGTATGTGTCTTATGCAGCAAAACGCAACTATCCTTTTTTTAGGATGCAAACCAGTAATATGAATCACTGTTGAGCCATCCTGTTCTGATCTAATGAAATGGATGTAGGATTTTCTACGACCTAGAATCGAGGCCTTTCCCAGTCATTAAGGACGAAGCTAGGCCCCTCTTGGTTCTCATTGGCGAAGACTGAACTCAAGTTATATGTCAGACTCTCCTATACCACTCCTATACCCAACATGTTATACCCCAGAGGTTGTAAATAAACCCTTTTTAAGGTGATATAACTTGTATCATTATTATAGGGCTGTGAAACCCATAGTCGAATGGCTTCAGACTGAGCATTTCTCACCATTTATTTATGGAGAGCAATTTTCATTTACAGTAGTGTGTTGATAAATTATTGCTTTCTTCAGTGGAAATACAAAATATGTATAAAAATGACAAATATACCAAAAGCTAAATCAAGCAGAGATTTACGACTGTTTAACCATGTTAATCATTACTGAAACATGCAAACTACAAACATTTAACCAGTTAAAGATAATGAATACATGACAACTAGATACAAATATTTTATTAAAAATAATTCATACAAAAGTCAAGAGTTGGCTATAAGATGAATACCAGCCCACTCATTATCTCAGCCAATCATGGCTAGCGGGAAGGTTGCTGTCTTTTTCTGTGGCTAAACCAACTAGGCTCATAATTTAACAATTGTATTAGTATTTACAGATGGCATACAAGTTTGTTATTAAGGCACATGAAAGTTCACATGTTCCAGAAGGCATTTCTGCCTAAAAAAGCATTTTGATTTAAAAAAAAGTTTAAGTTCAAATGGCTCTCCTGTGAAGTAGTGATGCGTGACATACGCCTAGTTTCCTGAAACGAGTCACATTTATAAAAAAATAAGAAGAAAATAAATACCTTATTTACATAAGTATTCAGACCCTTTGCTATGAGACTCGAAATTGAGCTCAGGTGCATCCTGTTTCCATTGATCATCCTTGAGATGTTTCTACAACTTGATTGGAGTCCACCTGTGGTAAATTCAATTGATTGGACATGATTCGGAAAGGCACACACCTGTCTATATAAGGTCCCACAGTTGACAATGAATGTCAGAGCAAAAAACCAAGCCATGAGGTTGAAGGAATTGTCCGTAGAGCTCGGAGACAGGATTGTGTCGAGGCACAGATCTGGGGAAGGGTACCAAAAAATGTCTGTAGCATTGAAGGTCCCCAAGAACAAAGTGGCCTCCATCATTCTTAAATGGAAGAAGTTTGGAACCACCAAGACTCTTCCTAGAGCTGGCCGCCCGGCCAAACTGAGCAATCGGGGGAAAAGGGCCTTGGTCAGGGAGGTGACCAAGAACCCGATGGTCAGTCTAACAGAGCTCCAGAGTTCCTCTGTGGAGATGGGAGAACCTTCCAGAAGGACAACCATCTCTGCAGCACTCCACCAATCATGCCTTTATGGTAGAGTGACCAGACGGAAGCCACTCCTCAGTAAAAGGCATATGACAGCCCGCTTGGAGTTTGCCAAAAGGCACCTAAAGGACTCTCAGACCGTGAGAAACAAGATTCTCTGGTCTGATGAAACCAAGATTGAACTCCAAGCGTCACGTCTCGAGGAAACCTGGCACCATCCCTACGGTGAAGCATGGTGGTGGCAGCATCATGCTGTGGGGATGTTTTTCAGTGGCAGGCACTGGGAGACCAGTCAGGAATGAGGGAAAGATGAACGGAGGAAAGTACAGCGAGATCATTGATGAAAAGATGCTCCAGAGCGCTCAGGACCTCAAACTGGTCCTGGACAATGACCCTAGGGCACACAGCCAAGAGAACGCAGGAGTGGCTTCGGGACAGAGCCAGAGCCCGGACTTGAACCCGATCAAACATCTCTGGAGAGACCAGAAAATAGCTGTGCAGCGACGCTCCCCATCCAACCTGACAGAGCTTGAGAGGATCTGCAGAGAAGAATGGGAGAAACTCTCCAAATACAGGTGTGCCAAGCTTGTAGTGTCATACCCAAGAAGACTCTAGGCTGTAATCTCTGCCAACGGTGGTTCAACAAAATACTGAGTAAAGGGTCTGAATACTTATGTAAATGTGATATTTCCGTTTTTTATTTTTAATACATTTGGAAAAATTTCTAAAAACCTGTTTTTGCTTTGTCATTATGGGGTAGTATGTGTAGATTGATGAGGGAGAAAAACAATGTAATCCATTTTAGAATATGGCTGTAACGTAACAAAATGTGGAAAAAGTTGAGGGGTTCAACACTTTCCGAATGCACTATATTTGCACGAATTGAGTGTGAGATCGTGTTGCAACCACAGCAGTAGTCCATAACACCCTGAACCCAGCCAGCCTACTGCAACACCCTGAACCCAGCCATACTACTGCAACAACCTGAACCCAGCCATCCTACTGCAACACCCTGAACCCAGCCATCCTACTGCAACACCCTGAACCCAGCTATCCTACTGCACCCCATGATTATTTTATCCTCTGGTTGATAAACGTTGTTTGTCTTGCACCATCACACTCTGTCATGCCCTCATTTTCAAACAGCATCCCGTTCTGTTGTGGCCGTCTTTGAAAAGTATTGGACTGATTAAATATGGCTTTTCACACACCGCTGCACGCACACTCACACACACACACACACACACACACAGAGCTCTACTCTACTGTTGGCCTTTCCATTTTGTGCTCTCTCTACCCCAGTTGAGGGGTAAACCATGGGCTTTGCAATCTGTTCCCTCTTTTCCCTTTGAAATTGTTTTGGTTTTCTCTTCTCTCTCAGGTACAGGTTGCTCTCTGTGGGCACATATTGTAGTTTACACCTGGCATACCCTTTTACCTACGGCAAAATAAGAAAATGTGAATCTTTGAAAATAAATATGTTGAGTTTGTCATGCAGATCCGAAGCCTTACTTGGGACATTATGCACATTACAAAAACATCACCCTAATATTGTACTGACATCAATGCATGAGTCAAGATAAAGTTAGAGTTATGCCCTGCGATGACTGTGCAAATACCTTGAATAAATCACAGAGTTTGCCAGGGATGATTAGAATTCAACGTTATTGATCATGACTTTGAGTTCAGGGTTGTAGGTTAAAACAAAGGCCAAGGTTTCTGTTGATGTCTGCCCTTTCAAATATTAAGAGAACAGAGATTAATATAGCTGAAACTATGCCCAGGTGTACACCCACTTCCTGGCTAATAATAAAACCCAAAGTGCCACAATAAAAAATTGAAATAAACATAAAATCAATAAAAACACATAGTACGGCACACAAAGACACAAAAGGCCTGCAATGGCTAGAGAAGCCAGCTAAGACATGTACAGCATTAAACTTACCGTATGCTTCCCAGTCAAAACAGTTTGTGCATATACAGTGAGAGAAAAATTATTTGATCCCCTGCTGATTTTGTACGTGTCACGCCCTGGCTCTGGGGACTCTTAAATGTTGAGCCAGGTTGTGGAGTTTCTATGTTGTATTTTCTATGTTGTGTTTTCTAGATCGTGTGGATCTATGTTGGCCAGGGTGGTTCCCAATCAGAGGCAGCTGTAACTCGTTGTCTCTGATTGGGGACCATACTTAGGCAGCCTGTTTGGCACTAGTCGGGGTGGGATCTTGTTCCGTAAAGGTTTGTGTTGTGTAACCTAGGACTTCACGTATCGTTTGTTTGTTGTTTTTTGTCGTGAGTTTAGTACTTAATAAAATGTACGATTATCACGCTGCGCCTTGGTTCGACAAGTCTTTAAATGATCGTGACAGAAGATCCCACCAACTAAGAACCAAGCAGCGTGTCCAGGAGCAGACAGCCTGGACCTGGGAGGAGATCCTGGACGGGAAGGGATCCTGGACTTGGGAGGAGATTCAGGCCGGAATGGATCGCCGTCCTTGGGAGGAGACTGTGGAGGCGCGCTATAGAGAGGAGCAGCGGCAACGCAGAGGGTACCGGCCGAGGACGAAGCCCGAGAGACAGCCCCAATAAAACAATTTGGGGGGGCTAAAAGGGTGGTTGGCGGAGCCTAGGGTTAGAGCAGAGCCAACTCCCCGTACTCAGGCTAGGAAGCGTGTGACTGGGCAGGCTCCGTGTTATGCGGAGCCACGCACTGTGCCGCGAGTGTTCCGGCACAGTCCTGTACGTCCTGTGCTAGCACCACGCACGTGTCGTGCAAAGATGGGCATTCAGCCAGGACGGGGTGTGCCGGCTCAACGCTCGTGGTCTCCAGTGAGCCTCCTCGGTCCCGTATATCCTGCACCAGTGCCACATGCTGTAGTGCCAGTACGAGTGCACAGCCCCGTACGTCCTGTGCTGATGCCTCACACGTATTGTGTGGAAGTAGGCATTCAGCCAGGACGGGTTGTGTCAGCTCTCCGCTCCAGACCTCCAGTCCGCCTCCACAGTCCGGCCCGGCCCGTTCCGGCTCCCCGCACCAAGCCAGTGGTGCGTGTTCCCAGTCCGGCCTGTTCCTGCTCCCCGCACCAAGCCAGTGGTTTGTGTTCCCAGTCCAGCCTGGCCTGTCCCTGCGCCCCGCACCAAGCCAGTGGTGCGCGTCGCCAGCCCGGTCCGGCCTGTTCCTGCCCCTCGCAGCAAGCCAGTGGTGCGCGTCGCCAGCCCGGTCCGGCCTGTTCCTGCTCCCCGCACCAAGCCAGTGGTGCGCGTCGTCAGCCCGGTCCGGCCTGTTCCTGCTCCTCGCACCAAGTCAGTGGTGCACGTCGCCAGCCCGGTCCGGCCTGTTCCTGCTCCCCGCACCAAGCCAGTGGTGCGCGTCGTCAGCCCAGTCCGGCCCGTTCCTGCTCCCCGCACCAAGCCAGTGGTGCGCGTCGTCAGCCCGGTCCGGCCCGTTCCTGCTCCCCGCACCAAGCCAGTGGTGCGCGTCGTCAGCCCAGTCCGTCCTGCTCCCCGCACCAAGCCAGTGGTGCGTGTCGTCAGCCCGGTCCGGCCCGTTCCTGCTCCCCGCACCAAGCCAGTGGTGCGTGTGTCCAGTCCGGCACGGCCCGTGCCTGTTCCACCGGTGCCTGGTCCGGCACCGGTCAGCTGCTTCACTCCGGAGCCAGAGCAATCCGCTCCACCAGGGTCCGGTCCAACTCCAGTCAGCGGATCCACTCCGGAGCCAGAGCAATCCGCTCCACCGGTGCCCAGTCCAGCTCCGGCCAGCGGCTCCAGTCCGGAGCCTGTACAGATCGATCCACCGTCGTCGGGTCCAGCTCCAGTCAGCGGTGCCAGACCAGACCAGGGGCGCAACGGGGAGGTGGAGAGAAAGTGGTGGTCACGCCCGGAGCCGGAACCGCCTCCGAGGTGGAATGCCCACCCAGCCCCTACCCTGTTGTGTTTGTGTGGCGCGGTCGCAGTCCGCGCCTTTGGGGGGGGGGGGGGTACTGTCACGCCCTGGCTCTGGGGACTCTTAAATGTTGAGCCAGGGTGTGGAGTTTCTATGTTGTATTTTCTATGTTGTGTTTTCTAGATCGTGTGGATCTATGTTGGCCAGGGTGGTTCCCAATCAGAGGCAGCTGTAACTCGTTGTCTCTGATTGGGGACCATACTTAGGCAGCCTGTTTGGCACTAGTCGGGGTGGGATCTTGTTCCGTAAAGGTTCGTGTTGTGTAACCTAGGACTTCACGTATCGTTTGTTTGTTGTTTTTTGTCGTGAGTTTAGTACTTAATAAAATGTACGCCTTGGTTCGACAAGTCTTTAAACGATCGTGACAGTACGTTTGCCTACTGACAAAGAAATGATCAGTCTATAATTTTAATGGTAGGTTTATTTGAACAGTGCGAGACAGAATAACAACAACAAAAAATCCAGAAAAACACATGTCAAAAATGTTATAAATTGATTTGCATTTTAATTAGGGAAATAAGTATTTGACCCTCTCTCAATCAGAAAGATTTCTGGCTCCCAGGTGTCTTTTATACAGGTAACGAGCTGAGATTAGGAGCACACTCTTAAAGGGAGTGCTCCTAATCTCAGCTTGTTACCTGTATAAAAGACACCTGTCCACAGAAGCAATCAATCAATCAGATTCCAAACTCTCCACCATGGCCAAGACCAAAGAGCTCTCCAAGGATGTCAGGGACAAGATTGTAGACCTATACAAGGCTGGAATGGGCTACAATACCATCGCCAAGCAGCTTGGTGAGAAGGTGACAACAGTTGGTGCGATTATTTGCAAATGGAAGAAACACTGAACTGTCAATCTCCCTTGGCCTGGGGCTCCATGCAAGATCTCATCTCGTGGAGTTGCAATGATCATGAGAACGGTGAGGAATCAGCCCAGAACTACACGGGAGGATCTTGTCAATGATCTCAAGGCAGCTGGGACCATAGTCACCAAGAAAACAATTGGTAACACACTATGCCGTGAAGGACTGAAATCCTGCAGCGCCCGCAAGGTCCCCCTGCTCAAGAAAGCACATATACAGGCCTGTCTGAAGTTTGCCAATGAATATCTGAATGATTCAGAGGAGAACTGGGTGAAAGTGTTGTGGTCAGATGAGACCAAAATCGGGGTCTTTGGCATCAACTCAACTCGCCGTGTTTGGAGGAGGAGGAATGCTGCCTATAACACCAAGAACACCATCCCCACCGTCAAACATGGAGGTGGAAACATTATGCTTTGGAGGTGTTTTTCTGCTAAGGGGACCGGACAACTTCACTGCATCAAAGGGACGATGGACGGGGCCATGTACCGTCAAATCTTGGGTGAGAACCTCCTTCCCTCAGCCAGGGCATTGAAAATGGGTCGTGGATGGGTATTCCAGCATGACAATGACCCAAAACACACGGCCAAGGCAACAAAGGAGTGGCTCAAGAAGTAGCACATTAAGGTCCTGGAGTGGCCTAGCCAGTCTCCAGACCTTAATCCCATAGAAAATCTGTGGAGGGAGCTGAAGGTTCGAGTTGCCAAATGTCAGCCTCGAAACCTTAATGACTTGGAGAAGATCTGCAAAGAGGAGTGGGACAAAATCCCTCCTGAGATGTGTGCAAACCTGGTGGCCAACTACAAGAAACGTCTGACCTCTGTGATTGCCAACAAGGGTTTTGCCACCAAGTACTAAGTCATGTTTTCCAGAGGGGTCAAATACTTATCAATTGACAACATTTTTGACATGTGTTTTTCTGGAATTTTTTGTTTTCTATTCTCTCTCTCTCACTGTTCAAATAAACCTACCATTAAAAGTATAGACTGATCATTTCTTTGTCAGTGGGCAAACATACAAAATCAGCAGGGGATCAAATACTTTTTTCCCTCACTGTATTATGATTACATTTTGTGACGTTTTTGTCTGTTTTGGTCTTCCGCAGGTTTTTTGTTCATGCACACAAATGTTTTCTTGAGGCAAGTCAAAGTTCGGTAGCTGAAGTCTACACCTCTTCGTCGATGATTGGTCAACGGTACTACTCCTAGTAGGGGATTATTAGTTTTCATGCAAAAAAAAATTCACTTGAGAAATACTGCACCAAACATCTTAGTTAGATGTAAAATTGGTCGACTAAGACCTCCTCAGCAAAAACTTTTATCTTCGATTAATTCAGATTCGTTTGAGAAAGTTTTATTGCTATGTTGTTAATATGGTGGCTCAAGAGGGACAAACAACATACTGCAGTTTTTTTCTTTAGGGAGCGTACGAGCACAGACATTTGCTTCGCCTAGCCAAGTTCTGCTAGGAGCAAACCGAACCTATGTATCCGGATGCCTTTAGGCCTACACTTTAAAAGCTTCTCAAAACAGGTGGGTCTTAAGCCTGGTTTTAAAACTAACAATGCTTTCAGTAGTTCTGTAAACAATTAAACAACATCAGGACTAGGGACAATTAACCCACTCCTAAAATTCCACTTTTTAGGTAATAGATAGGATGAAATATGGTACCGCACCTACTGGAGTTACTGGTTTACGTACAGTATTATGATGTTGCAGGTATCCTTTACCATGTAGGTATAGTATTTTATATACATACTAATTAATATGGAATGAACGTTTTCACATTTTAGCAAACAGGAGTGCTTTTGGTTGTTGGGGATACAGAATTATTTATGAATGTATCTTGATGCAGTTTGTTTTCCAGTTTCACTTCTATCATACACAGTCTCGCCTACGAGGAGAGACTGACGGCAAGAATCACAATGTATCTAATCTATCTAGTGAGGCAGAGCCTTAGGGGATGCTATCTCTCTGCGGTGTGTCATAGGGTTATAGAGATTATCCTTGGAGCTGTAGACTGGCTGGATGCTATGACGTTTGACAGATATGGATGTTGCATAGCGTATGGGACTGAAATCCGTATGGTTGAGGTTGAGTGAAAACCGAGAGAAAGTGCTGCAAAGTGCTGCAAAGTAGACAGATATGGATGTGGCAAACTCTTACCTAAAGACTTCAGCTGTCACTTACTCTAAACTTTGAAACCTTATTCAGTTCCTCAAACCCACGCCTCCTTTCACTGCAACAACTGTCCATGGTGGATACAGCAGAACTCACCAGCTCAATCAGACTACTAGTCAGAACTCAGTAGTCAAGTGACGCGTTCCTTCACAACGTCATACTTCCATGTGTATGTCCCTGATCTTTTGAATGATTATGTCATCAAATTCATGAAATGCTTTTCATTATGTTTTTGCACTGAAGACCATTGCGCCACATTTTTGCCCATTGAAGACCATTCAAAAAGACTACAAATTCAAAAACTACAAGGCTACTTGCTGTGTCACTTGCATAGTGTATGGTTGAGGTTGAGTGAAAACATAGAGAAAGTGCTGCAAAGTGCTGCAAAGTAGACAACTCATGAGCTATTTTACTAAAGCTGCAGTCAAGTGTTCTTTTGTTAACTCACTGTCGTTCTGTCAATACGTTAAAGATTCATGATGTTTTACAGTTACAAGGACCATACGCCCACTCAGTACATTACCTTTTGTGACAAACTTTTTTTTTTTTTTTTGGGGGGTTACAGGTAAAAAACAAACAATCAAAGAAATGCATATAAAGATAACCCCAACCCATTCCCCCCCTCAGTCCCCATCTACCCACCCACATCCTCGCTCCCCACCCAGAAACCATTCTCAAACCATTACTATCCATGATATCGGTAAGGGTGCCGATTCCACATTTGGACCATTGGGGGGGATGAAAAAAAGCCGCCCTCCAGATCGCAAGCCATTATTGTGAAATATATGGGCATGCCATTTTGATTCCCAGTTACATATTTTCTTTTCATTTTTCGCTAAATAACAATTGTGTGAGCAATAATAGGACCAAAGCGTAATTTACATTGTTTAAGGGATATATCTGTGAAGACCACCTCTTCCGGGTAAACAACTAAATGTACTATTCCTGAGATATTCACTTACTAGAAACAATTTGAATATCAAACTCACAAACATGATAATTAATAATTACAAACTTATTTTAAAATTTCCTTAAAATTGGCTAATTTTGACGGCAGCCATTTTTTTAAGAACCAGGAAGATAAAGTTGTCAAGGTCACACCCCAAGACATGTGATATAATTGAAAAGCCCATAATGTCCTCTTAAAGGGACAATAGGACTTAATACAGTGTATTATATGGCCTCAGAGATAAGGACCAATAATGGATGTGCACTAGAGAGGAGAAAAATGAATTGCTGGGTCTCAGGAGGATAGGGATGCAATGCGCTGTAGCCCCACAAGGAAAAAATCCCAGTCTGTATGACACTTCAATATATTGTCCATTGTTCATTAATTGGCGTGTCATCATTGTCTAAATCTCCTGGACCATAGACAATATAATAAAAAGTCCAATGTTCAGCATTTATTATTATTATTATTAATAGTAATAATAGTATTACTTTTACCCAATTGAGGGGGTGTCCTCATCATAGACTTACAGTGGGGAAAAAAAGTATTTAGTCAGCCACCAATTGTGCAAGTTCTCCCACTTAAAAAGATGAGAGAGGCCTGTAATTTTCATCATAGGTACACGTCAACTATGACAGACAAATTGAGAAAAAATAATCCAGAAAATCACATTGTAGGATTTTTAATGAATTTATTTGCAAATTATGGTGGAAGATAAGTATTTGGTCACCTACAAACAAGCAAGATTTCTGGCTCTCACAGACCTGTAACTTCTTCTTTAAGAGGCTCCTCTGTCCTCCACTCGTTACCTGTATTAATGGCACCTGTTTGAACTTGTTATCAGTATAAAAGACAACTGTCCACAACCTCAAACAGTCACACTCCAAACTCCACTATGGCCAAGACCAAAGAGCTGTCAAAGGACACCAGAAACAAAATTGTAGACCTGCACCAGGCTGGGAAGACTGAATCTGCAATAGGTAAGCAGCTTGGTTTGAAGAAATCAACTGTGGGAGCAATTGTTAGGAAATGGAAGACATACAAGACCACTGATAATCTCCCTCGATCTGGGGCTCCACGCAAGATCTCACCCCGTGGGGTCAAAATGATCACAAGAACAGTGAGCAAAAATCCCAGAACCACACGAGGGGACCTAGTGAATGACCTGCAGAGAGCTGGGACCAAAGTAACAAAGCCTACCATCAGTAACACACTACGCCGCCAGGGACTCAAATCCTGCAGTGCTAGACGTGTCCCCCTGCTTAAGCCAGTACATGTCCAGGCCCGTCTGAAGTTTGCTAGAGTGCATTTGGATGATCCAGAAGAGGATTGGGAGAATGTCAAATGGTCAGATGAAACCAAAATATAACATTTTGGTAAAAACTCAACTCGTCGTGTTTGGAGGACAAAGAATGCTGAGTTGCATCCAAAGAACACCATACCTACTGTGAAGCATAGGGGTGGAAACATCATGCTTTGGGGCTGTTTTTCTGCAAAGGGACCAGGACGACTGATTTGTGTAAAGGAAAGAATGAATGGGGCCATGTATCGTGAGATTTTGAGTGAAAACCTCCTTCCATCACCAAGGGCATTGAAGATGAAACGTGGCTGGGTCTTTCAGCATGACAATGATCCCAAACACACCGCCCGGGCAATGAAGGAGTGGCTTCGTAAGAAGCATTTCAAGGTCCTGGAGTGGCCTAGCCAGTCTGCAGATCTCAACCCCATAGAAAATCTTTGGAGGGAGTTGAAAGTCCGTGTTGCCCAGCGACAGCCCCAAAACATCACTGCTCTAGAGGAGATCTGCATGGAGGAATGGGCCAAAATACCAGCAACAGTGTGTAAAAACCTTGTGAAGACTTACAGAAAACGTTTGACCTGTGTCATTGCCAACAAAGGGTATATAACAAAGTATTGAGAAACTTTTGTTATTGACCAAATACTTATTTTCCACCATAATTTGCAAATAAATTCATTAAAAATCCTACAATGTGATTTTCTGGATTTTTTTTCTTCTCAATTTGTCTGTCATAGTTGACGTGTACCTATGATGAAAATTACAGGCCTCTCTCATCTTTTGAAGTGGGAGAACTTGCACAATTGGTGGCTGACTAAATACTTTTTTCCCCACTGTATGCTGAGGGCAGCATCACAGCCATAGCTGCGTAATTGTGCGCGGATAGCATACCTGAATATTGAACCAGTCAAATTGGGGTTAGCCTAGATCTGTCTGCTCTTCCCCTTGTGTGTTGCATTTGATGTGCTTCTCGACGAAGTCTTGAGCCTCCTTGGCTGTGGAAAACGTATGTGTTGCATTCTGGAAGGTCAAGATACATTTTGCCGGTTGATGAAGCCATATCTCAGGTTTAGCTTGCAAGTTGAGGGCAGGGGTAATTTCCTCACAAATTATCTCTTGGATAGTAGTGGCCAACTCTTTCTGTTGTCGGGTGTTGAGAGCTGCCATGTTCCCACAGGTGAATTGTTTATTGGACAGAATATGCCAGCTGGGGGAGTGAAATAGACCTGCTATTGTTCCTTGTAATACAATGAACGTCCCACACCTTCATGTGATTGTTGTGATGTTATATGTTGACAATTATTTGAAAATAAGTCTCTTAATTCATAGTTATTTTGCAAAAGAAAGCCACGCATTTCAATGCATGCCACCGGAACACCCGAAACATTCCTTCCTCACTCAGTATATTACTGAACTTTAATGTAGCACTATACTCTTAGTTCTTACGGTATTTTTTGTGCATTCATTCTTCTAGTTTACTGTAATGGTTTGAATTCAACAGAAGTTTAGCCAGAAATTATTTGCGATTCTTCTGTAGTAGTACCACCAGTTCATACATATTTATTCATAACACATCACACTGGACCACCGTCAAGAGAAACAATGCCCTCCTCACCTCTTCTAAGGGCATGCATGAGATCTAATTTTCATGATAATTTAGGTTCTCAGCTGTGCGCCTGAGTCGTTGTTGAATTTATGTTACAATTCCTCCTTGATTCATTAGCTCCTGAACTGTTCATCTGTTCCCCTACTCATTAGGAAATTAATATTTCGCTGAGAGAGACAATGATGCAAATGTCTTCTGAGATAAAGCCACCATTGGTATTTGCATTTCTCCTTCCTTTGATTTGAATGTGGACTGTCAGTATGCCTATGCTAACTCCCAACCAAAACTTGGATGTTGAGTTGGATGGGCTGTCGTTTAATTGCTGGGAGGCATTCAACGTGGTTTACTTACATGCAACTAATGGATGTAAGACATAGACAGACACTCATGGCTCGGTAATGGAGATTCACAAATGCAGCATTTATCTCAACGTGATGGAGAATCACAGCTCATCTGGCAGGCCTACGCATCGCTATTGGGGCTCCATCTCTTTTCCATTCTGCAACTCACTGAAATAAAGACTAAATGGACTTTTAATGTGCATTTACATGGAATTTAAATGCACATTAAAAGTCAATTTAGTTGCTACTATCACAGTTACATAAATGTGAAGAAAGCACTAGCACACCTGGCTTGAGCAGTGCTTGGAGGCACAATGTTTCCCAGTGTTTCAATTTCCAAGAAGGTGAAACGTGGTGTGACGTGACGTGGCCAATTCTAAATAACCATATAGTTAGAGACTAATACTAAAGAATGATCAAGTCTAACAAGATATTAACAAATAAGGATAAAGGAAATGGGCGCATTCTGTTTATCAGACTGAGGAAGGACACCAGATGAAGATACACCCATCGCCCTTCCAGACATGGTCTGACAGGTGTTTGTGTGTGTGTGCGTGCGTACGTGCGTGCGTGCGAGTCTGAATTTGTATGTGTGTTCTTGCATGCTTTTCTGTATGTACATGTGTGTCTACCTGACGAGTGTGTCCTGGCAGAGCACAGCCAAGCAGAACTGTGGTGTCCTAATTACTGTGTGACGGGTGCTTGATCCTGCTTCCTTCAGCACTGCTGACCCTACTGCTGCTCTTAATGGGCCCGGGGGTGCCAGGGGGGTACGGAGGGGGGTGTAATAAATAGATAATCACATAGTCCCTAGTCTCTCTCTCTACCTCTCTCAACCTTTCTCTCTCTCTTCCCCTCAATACCTCTCAACCTCTCCACCTCTCTACCACTCTCTCCACCTCTCACTTTTTCCATCTCTGTCCACAGCTGATGGTTTCCTAAGATTTGGTTCTTATAAGGATCAGCAGTTTGACTAATCAGTCATACTGAAGGAATGTCTCAAGGTAGACTCAGCAATATGGCAGCAGGGACATTTCCTGCACAGCAGGGAGACATCCTGCATAGCAGGGAGCCTTCCTGCACAGCGAGGAGACTTCATACACAGCGGGGAGGCTTCCTACACAGTGGTGAGACTTCCTACACAGCGGGGAGACTTCCTAAACAGCGGGGAGACTTCCTAAACAGCGGGGAAACGTCCTACACAGCAGGGAGACTTCCTACACTGTGGGGAGCCTTCCTACACAGCCCAGAGACTTCCTACACAGTGAGGAGACTT
Source organism: Coregonus clupeaformis (assembly GCF_020615455.1). Taxonomy (NCBI): domain Eukaryota; kingdom Metazoa; phylum Chordata; class Actinopteri; order Salmoniformes; family Salmonidae; genus Coregonus; species Coregonus clupeaformis. The sequence continues at coordinate 11,939,035 of NC_059224.1, read as the reverse complement.
CCTACACAGTAGGGAAACTTCCTACACAGCATGGAGACTTCGCACACAGCAGGGAGGCTTCATACACAGCTGGGAGGCTTCCTACAGAGCAGGGATAATTCATACACAGCAGGGAGACTTCCTACACAGCAGGGAGACTTTCTGCACAGTGGGGAGACTTCCTAAACTCAGGGAGACTTCCTACACAGCAGGAATACTTCCTACACAGTGGGCGACTTCCTACACTGCAGTGAGATTTCCTAAACTCTGGGAGACTTTCTACACATCAGGAAGACTTCCTACACAGCGGGGTGACTTCCTGCACAGTGAGGAGACTTCATACACAGTGGGGAGTCTTCCTACACAGTGGTAACACTTCCTACACAGCGGGGAGACTTCCTAAACAGTGGGGAGACATCCTACACTGCAGGGAGATTTTCTAAACTCGGGGAGACTTTCTACACAGTAGGAAGACTTCCCACACAGCGGGGCGACTTCCTACACCGCAGGGAGCCTTCATACACAGCGGGGAGTCTTCCTACACAGTGGTAAGACTTCCTACACAGCGGGGTGACTTCCTGCACAGTGAGGAGACTTCATACACAGCGGGGAGTCTTCCTACACAGTGGTGAGACTTCCTACACAGCCCAGAGACTTCCTACACAGCGAGGAGACTTCCTACACAGTAGGGAAACTTCCTACACAGCATGGAGTCTTCCTACACATCAGGGAGGCTTCATACACAGCTGGGAGACTTCCTACAGAGCAGGGATAATTCCTACACAGCAGGGAGACTTCCTGCACAGCGGGGAGACTTCCTACACAGCATGGAGACTTCCTAAACTCAGGGAGACTTCCTACACAGCAGGAATACTTCCTACACAGCGGGGCGACTTTCTACACTGCAGGGAGACTCTCTAAACTCGGGGAGACTTTCTTCACGGTAGGAAGACTTCCCACACAGCGGGGCGACTTCCTACACCGCAGGGAGCCTTCATACACAGCGGGGAGTCTTCCTACACTGTGGTGAGACTTCCTACACAGCGGGGAGACTTCCTAAACAGTGGGAAGACTTCCTACACAGCGGGGATACTTCCTACACAGCCCAGAGACTTCCTACACAGTGAGGAGACTTCCTACACAGTAGGGAAACTTCCTACACAGCATGGAGACTTCCTACACAGCAGGGAGGCTTCATACACAGCTGGGAGACTTCCTACAGAGCAGGGATAATTCCTACACAGCAGGGAGACTTCCTGCACAGCGGGGATACTTATTACACAGCATGGAGACTTCCTAAACTCAGGGAGACTTCCTACAAAGCAGGAAGACTTCCTACACAGCGGGGCGACTTCCTACACTGCAGGGTGACTTTCTAAACTCGGGGAGACTTTCTACACAGTAGGAAAACTTCCCACACAGCGGGGCGACTTCCTACACCGCAGGGAGACTTCCTACACAGCTGGCGAATTACTGCTTTCAGGCAATCAAAACAACAACATAAGAGAGTGACTGAAGGACGAACTGACAGACTGACTGAAATGAGTGAAGATCCCTTTGGCAGCTCTCCTCTCCTCTCCTCTCCTCTGCTCTCCTCTCCCCTGTCCTTCCCTCCTCTCCCCTGTCCTGAGTTCTCTCAGTCTCCAGTTTGCTGGTGGTGGAACGTGGATCAGACTCAGCCCGGCCAGCTGGCTCTTCATTGGAGGGAAAGACATTCAGTGACACCATGGGAGGCCAGCCAACACTAACTGTCAGAGCTCAGAGGCCTGCCAGACAGCCAGCAATGAGAAGCTGTGAGCACTCCAGTCTAGTTTATTTCATTCTGTAAATGAAGACAATATAATAAGATTAGGTTCGCTATAATCTTGCAGATATTTTGATTATTTGGATCCTCATTAGATGTTACTTAACATCAGCTATTCTCTTTCTAGGGTCCGCACACAACATGACAAAACAATCATACACATACTGTGTATCTGACATCAGATTCCCTATGCATTGATCTGTCAAGTATCATTATTAGGAAGGAAATCGATACATTTCTCAGATCAAATGAAGTCAAGTCTCCCATTCTGTCATTACAGCTGAGGTGTTATATAAAGATGTCTCGGTTCGTTAAGCTTCAGAGTGTAGGCTGGAAGGCCTAACTCAATATTTTGTATTTATCTATCTTCTTTTTGTTTTTACCAATGTGGGTTTTCTAATTCCAAGATGAGGGTAGCCTCAAAGATTTAAAGACTTTTAATTCCAAGATGAGGGTAGCCTCAAATATTTTAAGAGTTTTAATTCCAAGATGAGGGTAGCCTCAAAGATTTTAAGAGTTTTAATTCCAAGATGAGGGTAGCCTCAAAGTTTTAAAGAGTTTTAATTCCAAGATGATGGTAGCCTCGAAGGGTTAAATAATTTTCATCTTGGTCTCTCTCTTTCTATTAATTATTCAGTCCTCATCCCCTTAGTCTCTCATTCTATCACTCTCTGAGGCTTTGGCTACACTTCTCTCTCTTTTCCACTCTCTTTCTCTCTTCTATATATTTTCCTTGTCTCTCTCTCCCTGTCTCTCTCTCCCTGTCTCTCTCTCCCTGTCTCTCTCTCCTTGTCTCTCTCTCCCTGTCTCTCTCTCCCTGTCTCTCCCTCCATGCCTCTCTCTCCCTGTCGCTCCCTCCCTGTCTCTCTCTGTCTCTCTCTCCCTGTTGCTCCCTCCCTGTCTCTCTCTGTCTCTCTCTCCCTGTCTCTCCCTGTCTCTCCCTCCCTGTCTCTCTCTCCCTGTCGCTCCCTCCCTGTCTCTCTCTGTCTCTCTCTCCCTGTCTCTCTCTCCCTGTCTCTCTCTCCCTGTCTCTCTCTCCCTGTCTCTCTCTCCCTGTCGCTCCCTCCCTGTCTCTCCCTGTCTCTCTCTCCCTGTCGCTCCCTCCCTGTCTCTCCCTGTCTCTCTCTCCCTGTCTCTCTCTCCCTGTCTTTCCCTGTCTCTCTCTCCCTGTCTCTCCCTCCCTCTCTCCCTCCCTGTGTCCACCCTTTCTCTTTCTTCCCCTCTATCTCGCTCTCACTCCATTAGTTAGTGAGTGCATGCATTTTTCATACTGGCCCCCCGTGGGAATCTAACCCACAACCCTGGCGTTGCAAGCGCCATGCTCTACCAACTGAGCTACATCCCTCCTTCCCTCTGTTGCGTTTCTCTCTCACCCTTCTTCCTCTCTCTCTCTCTCCCCCCTCTCGGAGGCAGTGAGTAGTGAGGCTGAGTAGACATTACATACACTATGTATTTTGCCAGATGTTATTGCACGCTGCTGATTTCAGAAGGTGCTGTGACAATGTCATTAACTTCAAGGAAATCTGATTCCCTCTCTCATTCCCAGAGGCGGATGAAAATAGAAGGAAAGGGATTCCGGAAGGCTATTCTATTTTGTGAGATGAGGAAGGAGCTCATCACAGTGGGATTATGAAGCGCTGTAGCAGTAGACAGGCTAGAACCATTATCCTGGAGACTAATGAGATATGTTCAACACATGATACCTACAGCATGGGCTAAATGAAAATGACAGGATCGCATGTATGTCCATTTCTGAGCCAAGGATATAGCTTTTTATGGCTTATACCGGTGATGTCACTAGCGTGCCAAGTGGAAGGTTATCACAGTGGTAGGATTAGAATGACCTTGTAGTGTGAATTAGAATTACCTTGTGGTGCAATATCAGATATACAGTGGGGAAAAAAGTATTTAGTCAGCCACCAATTGTGCAAGTTCTCCCACTTTAAAAATATGAGAGAGGCCTGTAATTTTCATCATAGGTACACGTCAACTATGACAGACAAAATGAGATAAAAAAATCCAGAAAATCACATTGTAGGATTTTTAATGAATTTATTTGCAAATTATGGTGGAAAATAAGTATTTGGTCAAAACAAAAGTTTCTCAATACTTTGTTATATACCCTTTGTTGGCAATGACACAGGTCAAACGTTTTCTGTAAGTCTTCACAAGGTTTTTACACACTGTTGCTGGTATTTTGGCCCATTCCTCCATGCAGATCTCCTCTAGAGCAGTGATGTTTTGGGGCTGTCGCTGGGCAACACAGACTTTCAACTCCCTCCAAAGATTTTCTATGGGGTTGAGATCTGGAGACTGGCTAGGCCACTCCAGGACCTTGAAATGCTTCTTACGAAGCCACTCCTTCGTTGCCCGGGCGGTGTGTTTGGGATCATTGTCATGCTGAAAGACCCAGCCATGTTTCATCTTTAATGCCCTTGCTGATGGAAGGAGGTTTTCACTCAAAATCTCACGATACATGGCCCCATTCATTCTTTCCTTTACACGGATCAGTCGTCCTGGTCCCTTTGCAGAAAAACAGCCCCAAAGCATGATGTTTCCACCCCCATGCTTCACAGTAGGTATGGTGTTCTTTGGATGCAACTCAGCATTCTTTGTCCTCCAAACACGACGAGTTGAGTTTTTACCAAAAAGTTCTATTTTGGTTCCATCTGACCATATGACATTCTCCCAATCCTCTTCTGGATCATCCAAATACACTCTAACAACCTTCAGACGGGCCTGGACATGTACTGGCTTAAGCAGGGGGACACGTCTGGCACTGCAGGATTTGAGTCCCTGGCGGCGTAGTGTGTTACTGATGGTAGGCTTTGTTATTTTGGTCTCAGCTCTCTGCAGGTCATTCACTAGGTCCCCCCGTGTGGTTCTGTGATTTTTGCTCACCGTTCTTGTGATCATTTTGACCCCACGGGGTGAGATCTTGCGTGGAGCCACAGATCGAGGGAGATTATCAGTGGTCTTGTATGTCTTCCATTTCCTAATAATTGCTCCCACAGTTGATTTCTTCAAACCAAGCTGCTTACCTATTGCAGATTCAGTCTTCCCAGCCTGGTGCGGTCTACAATTTTGTTTCTGGTGTCCTTTGACAGCTCTTTGGTCTTGGCCATAGTGGAGTTTGGAGTGTGACTGTTTGAGGTTGTGGACAGTTGTCTTTTATACTGATAACAAGTTCAAACAGGTGCCATTAATACAGGTAACATTTACATTTACATTTACGTCATTTAGCAGACGCTCTTATCCAGAGCGACTTACAAATAGGTGCATTCACCCTATAGCCAGTGGGATAACCACTTTACAATATCTTTATTTTTTATATTTTTTAGGGGGGTAGAAGGATTACTTTATCCTATCCCAGGTATTCCTTAAAGAGGTGGGGTTTCAAATGTCTCCGGAAGGTGGTGAGTGACTCCGCTGTCCTGGCGTCGTGAGGGAGCTTGTTCCACCATTGGGGTGCCAGAGCAGCGAACAGTTTTGACTGGGCTGAGCGGGAACTATGCTTCCGCAGAGGAAGGGAGCCAGCAGGCCAGAGGTGGATGAACGCAATGCCCTCGTTTGGATGTAGGGACTGATCAGAGCCTGAAGGTACAGAGGTGCCGATCCCCTCACAGCTCCATAGGCAAGCACCATGGTCTTGTAACAGATGCGAGCTTCAACTGGAAGCCAGTGGAGTGTGCGGAGGAGCGGGGTGACGTGAGAGAACTTGGGAAGGTTGAACACCAGACGGGCTGCGGCATTCTGGATGAGTTGTAGGGGTTTAATGGCACAGGCAGGGAGCCCAGCCAACAGCGAGTTGCAGTAATCCAGACGGGAGATGACAAGTGCCTGGATTAGGACCTGTGCCGCTTCCTGTGTAAGGCAGGGTCGTACTTACCGAATGTAACGAGTGGAGGACAGAGGAGCCTCTTAAAGAAGAAGTTACAGGTCTGTGAGAGCCAGAAATCTTGCTTGTTTGTAGGTGACCAAATACTTATTTTCCACCATAATTTGCAAATAAATTCATTAAAATGTGATTTTCTGGAGAAAAAAAATCTCAATTTGTCTGTCATAGTTGACGTGTACCTATGATGAAAATTACAGGCCTCTCTCATCTTTTTAAGTGGGAGAACATGCACAATTGGTGGCTGACTAAATACTTTTTTCCCCCACTGTATAATGTATTTTTCTCTTGCTAATGTACAAGGCTCAGGTAGATGCTGGCACTGAGTTTTGGAAATATGGCCCCTTGTCAAGCGTTCCACTTTCATAGTCCCACTGTAGGCTACTGTAAATGGTCTTCCATTGGTGGAAGAAGACGAGAGGTGATAACACCTGCTGACCGTATTACCAGTGGATTGATTTCTGCTCTGTGGCCACTGAGTAAAGGACAACCAGCGTGATCCTGTTTGCCGCTTCTTGTAGAATCACTACGTCAGATAGGGAAGTTTCACAGATAAGGTTTTATCTGTTCATTTCTACAGTGCCATCGGGGAGGAGTTGCTCTTTGCATGGTAGCTTTTCAGGCCGACAATGCACATACTTCTTTTTCATACACAAGCTTATCATTTACATAATGTACTCACATCCTCATCAAGCCCCCCTCCTCTCTTCCTTCTCTCTTCATCCTTCTATCTATCTTTCTCTCTCTTTCTTTCTCTCTTTCTCTCTCTTTCTCTCTCTCTCTCTTTCTCTCTCTTTCTCTCTCTCTCTTTTTCTCTCTCTCTCTCTCACTCGGTCCTCTCTCTCTCTCTCTCTCTAACTGTCTGATGTCTAAAACGGATTCTCCGACAACAGATAAAAGGCCTTATCTTTAAACCTCTGTAGCCCCTTGATGTATTATTCATTGTTGATCAAATTTGACAACCTTTTATTTTTTTTTATTTTTTTCTCCAACTTGTTGTGTAATAATAACACAGTGTCTTTTCTGACTATACTATCAGTCTGGTGGCTCTGAGAGCTCCAGTATAATTTCCATTTTAGCAGTCAGGCCATATTAGCATACATATCTCCATGTTGTGGGACCACTGGGTCCTCATCAGATAGGATTAAAGAAGAGAGACTGTCTGAGCAGAACAGATTTAAATACAGAGGAGAGGGACGGAGGGGGATAGAGAGAGAGAGAGAGAGAGAGATGTGGGGAGGAAGAAAGAGAAAGAGAGGGGGAGGGGTGTTATAATGGTGTGAACTGTATCATCAAAATGTGCAGTATTAATCTGCAGAAAACAAAAGTGTTATGACCGTGGGGGAGAAGGATAGGGAGTGAATTGGGACCGGCTGTCAGAGTGGTGGTGTACAGACCACTGCTCACCATCCTGGCTGTTTCCGCCAACACTTTGGCATCACTATCCCCCTCTACCCTCTCCAACGAGCTCCCAACCACTATACCCTTCCATGATTAATTCACATCCCCTTTTCTCTATTTCAATTTGATAAGCCCAGCACATCAATAATGTACGTGTGTGTATGTGTGTGTGTGTGTGTGTGTGGAGGGGTGGTTCTGTGTGTGTGTGTGTGTGTGTGTGTGTGTGTGGAGGGGGTGGGGGTTGGGGGGTAGTTCTGTGTGTGTGTGTGTGGAGGGGTGGGGGGGGGGGGGTGGTTCTGTGTGTGTGTGTGTGTGTGTGTGTGTGTGTGTGTGTGTGGAGGGGTGGGGGGTGGGGGTGGGGGTGGTTCTGTGTGTGTGTGTGTGTGTGTGTGTGTGTGTGTGTGAGGGGTGGGGGGGTGGGGGGGTGGTTCTGTGTGTGTGTGTGTTTTGGGAGGAGGGGGGTGGTTCTGTGTGTGTGTGTGTGTGTGTGTGTTTGTGTGTGTGTGTGTGTGTGTGTGTGGAGGGGTGGGGGGGTGGGGGTGGTTCTGTGTGTGTGTGTGGAGGGGTGGGGGGGTGGGGGGGTGGTTCTGTGTGTGTGTGTGTGTGGAGGGGTGGGGGGTGGGGGGGTGGTTCTGTGTGTGTGTGTGTGTGTGTGTGTGTGTGTGTGTGTGTGTGTGTGTGTGTGTGGGAGGGGTGGGGGGTGGTTCTGTGTGTGTGTGCCTGCGTGCGTATGTATGCTTGTTTGTGTGTGTGCATTATAGTCTCTCATTCGACCTCTGATCACATAGAGCATTTGCATAAAGGTTGTTAATCAATAGTGGATGGGCTAATGTATTCTGGTTGATATAGAAAGACACTAAATATTTCTGTTGTTGCATTCTGAGCAGACCCACACATATGGAAGCCTCCTCACCAGACTCCTACATGTCTCTCCTATAGTGTGTGTCTGTATGCTCTCAGGACTGATTTAAAGGGCTACCTACAGGATGTAATGGATGTCTCTCATCTCTTGTAAGTGACATCAGGTTTTCAAGGTTAGTTCTGGATGTGGAGCTCTTTAGAAAACCCTGCAGCTGTTTTCCTTTAGTTTGGTGTGAAATATTGAGCCAACTGGGTGATAGCGTCACTTTGATTTGTAGACATGCTGGCAAAATGTTTTCATAAGTTGCTTAAAAATCATTGCCAACAGAAATACTGTGTTTCCCGATCTTCCTTAAAAAATCTGTCTTTCGTCAAGTACATTAAAAGTACATTAAGACTTTTGAAAAGATGAGAACTGCCTCTCCATATGATGAGAGTGTAAAATGAATGGATGTAATGGAATGTACAGTACAGTAGAGTGGTATGAACAGCCAAAAGCTTGAGGGGGAAAAAAACACTTTAATTGACTAGAAGTTTCCCTTTAAAATAGTTACTTGTGGCCATTGGATCTAAAGGCCAGCTGCTCTTAGATATTCAATCAGCCTTCTCTGCCAGTGGCAGGTCCTGAGTCAGCCCTATACTGTCTCTGTTGTGCCGGGTAAGGAAGGCATCCATCTCTCTCTCACTGTCTCTCTCTCTCTCTCTCCACCACATCCCTAACCAGGGCCCTCAACTCTGCTTCTACTGCATGCTCCTGTTCTCAGCAGTAAGTACAAACTTCTCAACATGCAGAATAGTCTTGTATGATAAAACGTATAGTTGGGCTTCTTGCAAGGCATCTAAGCTAACATAATTTGAGTTCTTGCCAAACGGCCACGAGAATTTTAACACGTATTTCAGTGAGTAAAGTCTAGAGGTTTTATTAAAGCAGGAACTATATGTTTGGAATAGGTAGCACTAAGGGAAAGTTACAGCTTGTACAAAGCATATTTCTCACTGGACATCCCCCTCAAGACAATGTGGTTACAAAGACATCATTTGGAATGAGACTCAGTAACAGAGACATAATGCTGTCTAGAGGTTTACTGAGTGAGACTAGAAATACAGGTAAATAATGAGGCCTGAAGACCATGGATGCCCCTCCGTGTCCCCCCAGAAAATCAGAGCTGTAATGGAGACGAATGTCAGATCAAAACTCTAGTCGCTCATTATCCATCAGATCAAAACTATAGTCACTCATTATCCAATGACAAAACAAGCATCTGAGCTGATTTAAAGCAGAATAGGTGCATTCATGAGCGTTCTGCACTTGTCTACAGCTCTGGGCAAACCCCAAGGCATCCCCTTCTTACCACCTCCACCTCTCCTGTACCTTTCCTTCCTTTCAAGACACCACTCCCTCACCATTCCTCTCCCCTATCCCCATCTCTCCATCCTTCTCTCGCCTCTCTCCTTCTTCCTTTCCTTCAGAGATCACACCCTCACCATCCCTCTCTCCTTCCTATGAATGCATGGCGTGACAGAGAGCTGAGCTGAGCTCACCACATTCCCCAAAGAGCCCTTCATCAGCCTGGCCCAGTGCTCCAGTGCTTCACTAAACAGCACAGTGGTACACTGGGCCAAATAGCAGGCCTGCAGCGGGGGCAAGGGGGCGTGGCAGATGGATGGAGCATAATGACCCTGCAGGGTCTGCTCTCCATCTCTCCATCTCTCCATCCTTCTTTTACTCATTCTTCTCTCTCCTCTCACTGTCTCTCTTGTTCTCTTTTTCTGTATCTCACCACCCTCTCTTCCTTCTCTCTTTATCCTTCTCTCTCCCTCTCACTCTCACTCTGTCCGTTGACTGGCTGTCACTCCCGACGTGCTCTTGGGAATGGCTAATTGCGCCTCTTGCACTCCTCCGCCACCCCCGCGCCCCCCACCCACTCCCCGGTCCTCATGATAGGATGCCGATTGCGGCTGCTACTCACTTTAGACGATCGATGATGTGACTTACTAAACAGCACACTGTGGAAAGAGCGATGCGCCAAGGCTGTCGTTGGCATGGCGATGTGGGGTAACCTCTGGGGCCGCCTTTGTTTACATCTTCGAATAGGTTACACACACACACAAAAGTACACACACAGATAAGTACATACACAGTACACACACACACACACACACACTGTATACACACACAAACCTCTTCAGGGGTGCTCCATTGCAGGGGGGCAGAAGGGTGAGGGTAGTGAAGCACCCTGTTGATGTGTTTTTTGAAATGGTATTCAGTGGGCGGGTGAAGCTAGTGGGTATAAAACGTGGAGCTGCATGGCTTTACAAAATAACTATCCAGATGTCTGCTATGCTAATAAGAAGAAGACCTGAAAGGAACAGTCTGCAAGGAACTGAGATCTTGCCTGGTTACAACTGCCCCAAAGGGATAAACAAAGTTGGGTTTTATTCCAATGGGTAAGAACATCGAGGTATAAAATTCAAACCTTTCTCCTGGAGGGACACTCTTATCTGGCGTGCACTGTTCCCCTGCCTGTAAGGTGTCGTGGCGGCTCATCCTGACAGTCTTGTCAAGTCTTTGTCGAAATAAACAGGCAGTCACTATAGACGAATAGAAACGACAGGATGTGGCATATTACAGTCACAACTTGTCAATCATCCACACCCCAGAGGTTGTTTGTTGTCACACAAATAGCAGCGACTAAACTTAGTCACAGGAAATATGACATTTTCTAAAGGTCTGGGGTTGTTTGCTTCGATGGAGACATCAAAGGGCAGTCAGCTATTTTGGTACAAAAGTGTTTTGTATATAAGTAGTGGATGAATAGTCAGTAGAGGTGTTATATATTTTGTAGCTTTGCACACGAGCAAACATTTATTTTGCATGTGGAATGTGATAATGATGCCGCATTATTGCGCTCTCTCTTTCTCACACACAGAGATATTCGAAAGCATGCACGCATACTGCTAATATATACAATAATTACATCCACAATTATAAAAACATACAGTGATTTCTTTTATCCTTTTATTCTGTAAATGGCTGCTTCATGAAGACCCCTTCTGGCATGTCACTGAAGCAGAATATTCCTTTAGCGTTGAAGACATCACATGTTCTGAAAGAGCTGTCACAAATGATCTGGTAAGATAAATACGGCATGAATCCCCCTGAGCACAAAACGACAATGGTAAAGAGGTTACAGAGGAATAGAATGCTTTTTCAAAGGCGATGATGTTTGACAAAAAGCTCAGACATGGCTCGAGACAAGACAAAAGGGAAGAAAAACACAACAAAAACAACAACGGCTGTCTTCGTCTCTTAGCATCTACTGTAGCTACAGTGCCTTCAGAAAATATTCACACTTCTTTTCTTTTTCCACATTTTGTTGTGTTACAGCCTGAATTTAAAATGGATAAAATGGATATTTTGTGTCACTGATCTACACATAATCCGCAATAATGTCAAAGTGGATTTTTGTTTGTAGAACATTTTAGGAATTCATAAAAAATTAAAAGCTGAAATGTGTTGAGTCAATAAGTATTCAACCCCTTTGTTATGGCCATAGCCGCGGGAAGATGTTTGGGGGTGGGGGTGCTGCGATTTTAGTGCCCACATGGGACTATTTTATCGCCCACACTACAGTGGGCTATATTAGTCTGCTAATACAGGACAAGTAAAGGCCCAGTGCACTACTTTGGTTTTTTATTAATATTGTTTTTTAATTCTGATTTTTCAGTGGGTGCTGCAGCACCACCCTCAGCACCCCTTCCTGGGGCTATGTTTATGGCAAGCCTAAATAAGTTCAGGAGTAAGGATGTGCTTAACAAATCGCATAAGTTGCATGGACTCATTCTGTGTTTAATAATAGTAGTTAACACAATTGTTTTTAAATGAATACCACATCTCTGCACCCCACACATACAATAATCTGTAGGGTCCCTCAATCGAGTAGTGAATTTCAAGCACAGATTCAACCATTAAGACCAGAGAGGTTTTTCAATGCCTTGCAAAGAAGGGCACCGATTGGTAGACGAGTATAAAAAAATAAATAAGCAGACGCTAAATATCCCTTTGAGCATGGTGAAGTTATTAATTAGGCTTTGGATGGTGTATCAATCCAAAGATACAGGCGTCCTTCCTAACTCAGTTGCCGGAGAGGAAGAAACCACTCAGGGATTTCACCATGAGGCCAATGGTGATTTAAAAAAAGTAACAGAGTTTAATGGTTGTGAAATGAGAAAATTGAGGATGTATCTAAAACATTGTAGTTACTCCTCAATACTAACCTAAGTGACAGACTGAAAAGAAGGAAGCCTGTTTAGAAAAAGCACTATTCGAAAACATGCATCCTGTATACAACAAGGCACTTAAAAAATATGGCAAAGAAATGTACTTTTTGTCTTGAATACAAAGCGATATGTTTGGGGCATATCCAACACAACACATCAATGAGTACCACTCTTCATATTTTTAAGCATGGTGGTGGCTGCATCATGTTATGGTTATGCATATCACTGGCAAAGACTAGGGAGTAAAAAAGAAATAATGATGGAATGCAGCTATAAGCACAGGCAAAATCCTTGAGGAAAACTGTTACAGGAGTGGGTCACAGTTCCGGAGCGACCCACTAGGTGTCATCCTCCGACAACCAATAGGCATCTCATCACTCACAGTCGGGACTAATTATCTGCCTATTGGTGTCACCTGTGGCTATCTGATTCACTTGTGTATTTATGCCCTCACTTCCCTGTGTTCCCTTGCTCAGTTTTCTCTGCTAGTTTCTTTATGTCAAGCAGTACGTATCAGTGTTGGATCACGTGACAGCATTACAGGTACTCAAGAAGTGTTCTCCCTGTGTCATTGCATTGTTTGCTGTCAGCCTGTTGTTTGGAGACCTATGCGCTCCTCATTTGTTTTTGTGTATAGTCCGTTGTTTTGTATCCTGGCTTTTGGACCACCGGTAAAGATCCTTGTTTCACCATCCTTGCCTACCGTCTATCCTGCACCGCACCTGGGTCACACCTCACACCAACCCTTACAGAAAACCTGGTTCGGTCACCTTTCAACAGGACAATAACCTAAAACACAAGGCCAAATCTACACTGGAGTTGCTTACCAAGATGACATTGAATGTTCCTGAGTGGCCTAGTTACAGTTTTGATTTAAATCAGCTTGAAAATCTATGGCAAGACTTGAAAATGGTTGTCTAGCAATGATCAACAATCAACTTGACAGAGCTTGAATATTATTATTTTTATAATAATGGGCAAATATTGTACAATCCAGGTGTGCAAAGCTCTTAGAGATTTACCCAAAAAGACTCACAGCTGTAATCGCTGCCAAAGGTGCTTCTACATAGTATTGACTCAGGGGTGTGAATACTTATGTAAATTAGATATTTATGTATTTCATTTTCAATACATTTGCTAAAAGGTTTTCACTTTGTCATTGTGGGGTATTACGTGTAAATGGGTGAGATTAAATTGTTATTGTAGAATAATAGTGAAGACATCAAAACTATGAAATAACACATATGGAATCATGTAGTAACCAAAAAAGTGTTAAACAAATCAGAATATATTTTTATATTTGAGATTCTTCAAAGTAGCCACCCTTTGCCTTGATGACAGCTTTGCACACTCTTGGCATTCTCTCAACCAGCTTCATGAGGTAGTCACCTGGAATGCATTCAATTAACAGGTGTGCCTTGTTAAAAGTTAATTTGTGGAATTTATTTAGTTCTTAATGTGTTTGAGCCAATCAGTTGTGTTGTGACAAGGTAGGGGTGGTATACAGAAGATAACCCTATTTGGAAAAAGACCAAGTCCATATTATGGCAAGAACAGCTCGAAAAAGCAAAGCGAAATGACAGTCCATCATTACTTTAAGACATGAAGGTCAGTCAATCCGGAGAATTTCAAGAACATTGAAAGTTTCTTCAAGTACAGTCGCAAAAACCATCAAGCGCTATGATGAAACTGGCTCTCATGAGGACCGCCACAGGAAAGGAAGACCCAGAGTTACCTCTGCTGCAGACGATGAGTTCATTAGAGTTAACTGCACCTCAGATTGCAGCCCATATAAATGCTTCACAGAGTTCAAGTAACAGACACATCTCAACATCAACTGTACAGAGGAGACTGCGAGAATCAGGCCTTCATGGTCAAATTGCTGCAAATAAACCACTTCTAAAGGACATCAATAAGAAGAAGAGACTTGCTTGGGCCAAGAAACACGAGCAATGGACATTAGACCAGTGGAAATCTGTACTTTGGTCTGATGAGTCCAAATTTGAGATTTTTGGTTCCAACTGCCGTGTCTTTGTGAGATGCAGAGTAGGTGAACGGATGATCTCCGCATGTGTGGTTCCCACCGTGAAGCATGGAGGAGGAGGTGTGATGGTGTGGGGGTGCTTTGCTGGTGACACTGTTTGTGATTTATTTAGAATTCAAGGCATACTAAACCAGCGCGGCTACTACAGCATTCTGCAGTGCTACGCCATCCCGTCTGGTTTGCGCTTAGTGGGAATATCATTTGTTTTTCAACAGGACAATGACCCAAAACATACCTCCAGGCTGTGTAAGGGCTATTTGACCAAGGAGAGTGATGGAGTGCTGCATCAGATGACCTGGCCTCCACAATCACCCGACCTCAACCCAATTGAGATGGTTTGGGAGAGTCAAACTGCAGAGTGAAGGAAAGCAGCCAACAAGTGCTCAGCATATGTGGGAACTCCTTCAAGACAGTTGGAAAAGCATTCCTCATGAAGCTGGTTGAGAGAATGCCAAGAGTGTGCAAAGCTGTCATCAAGGCAAAGGGTGGCTCCTTTGAAGAATGTAAAATATAAAATATATTTTGATTTGTCTAACACTTTCTGGGTTACTACATGATTCCATATGTCTTATTTCATAGTTTTGATGTCTTCCCTCTTATTCTACAGTGTAGAAAATAGTAAAAATAAAGAAAAACCCTTGAATGAGTAGGTGTGTTCAAACTTTTGACTGGTACTGTACATACATTTTGAATTCAAGCTGTAACACAACAACATGTGGAATAAGTCAAGGGGTATGAATACTTTCTGAAAGCACTGTATAAATGCTAATGACGGGTAGGGCTGAATTGTTTTATTAATTATCTACACTGTAATGGAAAACTATAATTTATAAGGTAATTTTGGGTATTATCAACATTAAGAAACTCTGAAACATTTTACTGCAGCATACTGCAAATTATGTTGCAATGTGGAAAAATTGCTTTATTTCGAATGGTACCGTAATTCCACCACAGAATACAGTACCGTACCATATCTTTGGAGCGCCAAAAACCATTTTGAGGCGTGCCTTGTAAGAGACTATAGTAGTTGCACCGGTGAGTGGGAATGCTGTACCAATTTTCTCCTATGTGATTATAGTGCCCCATCAATTTAAAACATTTGAGGGATAGATTGAAGTGGCAGCTAATCTTAAATCTTAAATGGGTGAGCATTTTGCCATGTTCTTTTGGTGTGTTTTGCCCTGTAGTCACTGCCAGTTTGGAAGCCTTTGTTAAGGCCTTTAGAATTTCAAGTGATATAAAACACAAATTTTTAGTTAATATGCTGTAATGTGAAAACCCATTACCTTGCAGCCAACCTGCTTGCACCAATCCCTTGTAATACAGTAAAATACTGTGAAATACAAACCCCTCCCCTCAATTAATTTCATTCATCCATTCATTCATCCATTCATTCCGATTATAGTAGCATTTTTTGTGTGTGTATAATACAGTCAATTTTACGGTATTGTACTTTGAGTCATTACACAGTACTTGCTTTGATACCGCATTGATATTACAGTACTTGTAGTGTAATATTAAATACAGAATTTTACTTGCCAACGAACTGCCTATAAATTCACGGTAACCCCTTTACAGTGTACTGTTTACCATATTATCATTCTAACATATTTTATTCTACTATTATGTTGTTTGATTGATGTGTTCTCGTAGTGTCGTGGTATTTTTACTGTAGGTTTTTGGAGCTCTGTACTTGTCTTTATCATATTGCAAAAATACCTAAATCAATAAACACAAATTGTGTTAAGAGAGTGACCGTGGGTGAAGAGTCTTATTTAATGACCAGTGTGTCTCCTCCTGGCCATAACAAGCACACAATATGTCTTTGAACCGTTCTTCTGAAATAGTCAGGCAGATCCGATCACAATGGGATGACTCTCACTCAATCTCACTTAAATGTGCCCAACAATCTTATCATGGGACATACAGTATGTTACTACTCTAGTATGGACTGGTGGGCTCTGTTTGAGAGAGCGGTGGTGATTACAGTCGTGTGCAATCCCCAGCCACACTCTTCCTCATGTTATTAATGAGATAATGTCTCACTTGGACTGGCATCACACACTTGATGAACGCAGCCCTGGGAGATTGCTTCTCCAATGCGGCTGACAGCCTGGATTACCTAGACAAATTAATGGCTCTATAATTCGATTTTCCCAGGGATTGCTGCCTGCGATGTCTCTCTAAGTGACTCTAGCCGAGAGAGGAGATGAGCTGTTTGAATGAGTCCATTGCACAGTGACAGTGGCTTTATCACGTCTGCATGCTAAAGAGATGAGGGGTTGGTGGGGGAAGGCGGTTCTAGATCAGTCATTACGGGTTCCCTGAGGAGATCCATAAGGAACAGGGACAGAATTTCTAGCTCTTTTTGTGGAACCCTGAGGATCCCTAAAGTGGATCAGAGGATCTGTGATGGGGATCTCAGGGACTTCAGGGATCTCGGAACTGAAATGAAGAAAGGAAGCTGTGAGAAAGTCATAAAGAGACAGAGATAAAGGAGAGGAGGTCTGCGTTAGTGTAAATAAGGGTTGTTGGAGTGTGGTGCACTGCAGGCAGCCTCTGCCTTGTCGATGAGCATGTCAATACAGGGAGCAGCTTCCTCACACCTGTCAGCAGCTTCTGTCAATAACCTATTGACTCCATTAGCAGACCAGGCACTAGCTACACACACACACACACACACACACATACACTCTCCTGCGCATGTATGCATGCACACACACACAGAGACACACACATAAATATTTTTGGCCCAGTTAGCATGGAATTAAAGCCATGGCTGTAGGTTACAGAAGCACTGGACTGTGAACCGAGGAGCTTCAATACAGCTTCCTCGCAAAGTGGCAGTATGCCTCATGTTGGGGTTTAAAGGTAATCAGGACCAATAACTTATTGTGTGTTAGGTTTGAGACAGGTGTACAGTATTCCTATTAAACTTACCATACTTTGTAGCCTTGTTAATATTTACATTTTACAGTATATCAACTATCAGTGTAATAACCTATTGTCAAGTTCTGCGTGATTTCTGGCTGACCACAGCTCTGCCCAAACTTGAAAACGGCTTTATCCTTGATGAACGCAAAGGACAACTCAAAACTGTTCACTTTATGATTTTTTATTGTCATAAAGATGGAACAGAATAGGTTGATAACCTTCAAAACACACAAACAAAACCCATGGATTAGTTACAAATAACTCTCAATTCCACTTTCTCAAAAATAAGCATAAACTAATGTTACTGAATCCTCAACCTAACCAAACAATCATTTCATCATTTAGATTAACCTAGGATCATTGCAAGTTAATAATTAAATATCAATATCATAATTAAACATTTAACAATACACATGATTATAGTAACGTTACTGTCAAGTTCTACGTTCACATAATGAAGTCTTCACTATTTAATTTAATTAATAATTGTATTGTATGTTACAACCAAACAAAAGGGCATATAGAAGCATGAATTCACAACACATTCTGTCCTACCAGTTGCGTCTTTGGATGATCAGGAGCCGTGGTCATTGGTATCTCTTCTCAGGAATGAGTGAGAGCCAAGTAAGCTTTTACCAAACATTTCGATGCCATGCACATGCACTGCTTGTGGGTGCGCACGTTAATATGGTCCCCAGAGCACTTCCTGGTGGTTGGTTTCAACAGCTCCGGTTGCATGGTTGCCCCTGCAGGTTGGGAGTGCTTTGAGCACCCTGGGTGGATTTAGGCTTGTAGCTTGTAGTCAGGAATTGACAAAACACCTCCCACTTGACCTCCTGGTTCTTCAACCCAAGGAGGTCACACAGAACTGTGATGTGTTGGATTCAGTTACTCTATTTTTGATCCTGTTGCTGCTGCTCTTCAACTGGAAGCAAGACAACTATCCGTCTGACATCCCTGTGAAGAACTGTTGCTGGTATCTTGATTGAATGTTTTTCCATCTTTTTAGTGGGCTTCACAGTTGTGACTGGGTAGCTGGGGAAGGATCGGAGATATACATCCCTCACAATTCCCTTCTTGTCAGTGTTAACGTCAATAACTCTGGCAAGGTCTGTGTGCATAGCTCTTGACACCATGCAGCAAAAGACAATTCCCCACACCTTAAGTTTCACCTTCTTTCTCACCTCATCCTTCACTTCATAAGGTCCAAATAAGTCCACTGTAGTGTACTCAAAAGGATTGGCTGGTGTTATTCTCTCCGATGGAAGGTCACTCATGATCTGTTGGCATCTCCGGGCCTTAAGTTTCCTGCATGTCACACAGTTATCAACGATCTTTTGAGCTAGTTTCCGGCCTCTTACCACCCACGCTTTCCTTCTCATCCGGAGGAGTGTGCCTGCGATGTCTTCATGATTTGTCTTGTGGGCTTCTTGAGCTAGAAGGGAGGATACCCATGACGTGCAGGGCAAGATTGGTACTGCAGTTTTTCTTCATTAAAGATTTGGAATCTTCCTCCACAGAGCAAGAGTCCAGTGTTTTCCTCTTTGACCACAGCAAGCCTGCTGAGTGTGGTGTCTGGCCAGGTTACATCCTTTTGGGCTGCAAGGAAGAGATCCCTGAGTGCATCTTCACACTCCATGATGGTAAGTGTAGCTTTCTTGATTCTGGACTTGATCTCAAGAGCTGAAGGAATTTCCTTTTTCTTTGGCTTGCTTGTGGTGGTGGTCTTGGCTAGCATTTCTTTCCACCTTGTGGCAGCTCTCCACACCCAGGCAATGACTCTTGTCAACCTGGTTAAACTGCTGAACTTGCTGATGTTAAGGATATTCCCCACTGAATAACCAGAAGGTGGTCTTTGGACTTGGATTTGTTGCCCTCTTCCATTAGGGCTGCTTTGCAGGTCTTTACCTTTGTCAGAGGTTGGAGATATTGGTATACGTGGAGCATGTTGGATTTTTTTCCCCCACCTGCGCTCGGGTCAGTGCTGCTGTAAAACATTTCCTTTGGAGCTTGTTTATGCCTTCTTTGGCATCTGCAGCGACTTCTTTGGCTGATTTTGTCGGCCAATCCTCTACAGGTCGTTTCAGAAACTCTGGGCCGTTCTGCCACACAGAGTTCTCTTTGAGGTCCTCTGGGGTTGCTCCTCTTGTCATGAGGTCAGCAATGTTTTGCTCACCTGGAATCCATCTCCAGTCCTCAACTGATGTGGACTTCTGGATCTCTCCCACTCTGTTTGCAAAAAGGTCTGGTACCCATAACTGTCCCTTTGGATTGCACCCAGCACAGTTTGACTATCTACCAGATGGATCCAACGTCCTACTTGCATCCGACTGTGCTTTTCAATGTATTTCCTGAGTCTTGCAGCGAACACAGCACCACAGACTTCAGCCTTCACTGGTTCTCCCTTTTGGTCAAGTGGTGTAAGCTTGGCTTTGGACTCAACAAGACGGACCAGGATGCCTTGCTCGGTCTCCCACCTGAAGTATGCCACTGCTCCATAACTCTGGTCGCTCCCATCTGAGAATGTTATTCCCCAGGGTTCTCCAATCCTTTTGACTGGAGTCAGGCTTCTATGGAAGGTAATTTGGTTGAGGTGTCTGTATTCCTCAAACAGGTGGATTGCTTCTCCTCTAAGTTTCTCAGACAGAGGTGTGTCCCATGTGTCTCTTGTTAGAGCTTTGCCTCCAGTTTCTTGGAATGCTTTTCTGACTAAAATGGCTCCTTTCTGTTTGGCAGGTGTTGCAAGGCCTATTGGGTCATACAAACTAGCTACTTGGCTAAGCAGTTGCCTTCTGGTCAGTGGGTTTGGAGTTTTCATTCTCACTTCCTCTCCAACGAGATCTTGACTGATCCTCATCTTCTTTTGTCTCTTTGAGAAGTTTATCGAGGTCATGAGGTACAGTTTGTCTGATTCGACTAAATAACCAACTCCAAGGGCTCTGTTGTCTCCTTCTCTCACTTGGTTGGGGAGGATGAAGACTTCATCTGATGATGTTGGATGTTCTGATGTAGATGTTTGCCTCCCACTTTGGCCTGATCGGACCCACGGCTTGAGGAAGAATCCACCTGCCTTTAGGATTTCTTCGACTTTTTTGGGTGGTTCCGTCTAGCTTTTCCAGGTCATTATGGGATGTCAGGATGTCATCTACGTAGGGAATCCTCTTCAAGGACCCTCCGTTCCTCTTTCAGATGTGTGAACATGGGCAACTTCGCTGTTTCTCTCATGGCTAGTTGTGCGATACACCCTGCTGGTCGATCGCCCATGTTGACCCTGGTGATGGCATATTCCTCAATGTCCCCATCATCACCGTCTCTCCAGAGGAATCTATGGAGGTGCATCTCCAGGTCTTTGAGCCACACAGAATTGTACATCTTTTGATGTCGCCGAGAGCAGCATGGATTCCTCTCCTGAACCTTAGCAGTACCGCTCGAATAGGATTAAGTACATCAGGCCCTTTCAGAAGAAGGTCATTCATGCTGCTTCCTCTAAACCTCTGGCTGCTGTTCCATACCAGTCGGACAGGTGTAGTTATAGAGTGTGGGTTTGGTGCTATCAAGTGACTGACGTACCATACTGGACCTTTCCAGTCGGCAATGGTCTTTCTAGTGAGTTTCTTTGCTGCCTTCCTTTCCACCATCTCATGAACTTGAGTTGTGTATGCTGCACGCCAATCTGGTTCTCTCTTGAGTTGTTTCTCCGTCCTCAGAAACGTGGCTTCCACTGCGCTTCTGTTGTTGGGCAGGGAACTTGGATCTTCAATCCAAGGGTATTTTGTGTCCCAGTGAGGCTCCTGACTATGCACATCTGACTCCACGTAACTGAGACCTTGCCTGATTATCTCAAGCTCTCTTTCTTCACTAAGAGTCATGTCTTTGCCTCCTGGTTGACAGTTACCACAACGACATCCTCCACACATGGGTTCACAGGCCGCACCAATGCTGTCCCACTTCCACCAGTCCAAGAACTCTTTGCCAATAACAATGGTTTTAGTTTCAGCTCTAGATTCTTGCATCTCAGCAATTTCTTGATACTTTACTGCTGTGATTCTCATAGATCGTGCAAAATGAGTTTCGGAATTGTGCAGGGCCATGTCCACTACTTCACAGAGGTCTGGATGTGCTCCTCCAACGGTCTTTCCTAAAGGGCTCTCCCACAGGACAAGATCTCCTACTACCTTTACTCTCTGTGGAGCAAGTCTTCCTTCACGGTGGCTTATGAGAAGCTCAACATGTTCTGGTCTGTGAAGGTCTTCCAGGTTGGTATCGGGGAAGAACTTCTTGAGGTGTTGTGCTTTGATTGCTCTGTGAACTTTTGCAATCTCATCCAACCCATAACAGATCAGCTCATGAGCTTTCTCCGTGCCTCTTGGTGTCTTGACTCTCACCTTGAGTAAGTATCTTTTGGTCTTCACCTTCATGGCCATGCCTCCAACTCCATGGACGACTAGTGTGATCCTTTCACTTGAAGCTTCAGTCTCCTGGCGGCTGTGTGAGTGATGTAGTTGGTGTCTGATGCTAAGTCAATGAGAGTTCCAATTTTCTGCCCTGCGTTAGTAGTTACTTCGAGAAGCATAAGAATAACTGGTAATTCACGTGTGCTTGAGTCCATTACCCCAGGAAGGCTTCCTCCAGTGCAGTGTGATTTTGCCATGTTGGTGAAAGCATTCCTGAATTTTTCTGCCACGTTCGGGGTGAGCTCACGTATTAATCTCTCTTGCTCCTCTGTGAATGTTTGCCTCCTGGTGCTGGGTTTTTCCACCTTCACGTATTCTTTCCTCTTAGCCCCTCCTTTAAGGCAGAGAAAGAAATGGTGATCCGAGGAGCTTCCTCTTTTGCAGTCTCTGTTTCTGCAAAGGTAAGTGTCCGTACATTCCTCATCCTCTCCATGACATCTGAGGCATCTTCTGCATGCTCCCAGTCTTTCGACAGCATTCAGCTTCTCACTAGGCTTTAGTTCTTTGAACTGCTTACAAAAGAAAATCTTCTCACGGTGCTTTTCATCTCCACACACAACGCATCCTCCCTTTCTCGTGGACCTTGTGGAAGCATACCGCTTCTCCGGGTACGTAGCTTTCTTTTCAGGGTTTTCACTTACACCCAACTGGTCTAGTTTCTCCAGTATGTCCTCTTGTGTCTTTAAAAATCTTAGAAGGCTGTCGAAGTGATTGTCAGGTGTGACTCCATTTCTTGGGTTGACCATGAATGTCAGCCAGTCCCTCTTCATGTTATCCGGCAGCTTGCTCTCTATGGATCTGATGACAAGGGGATTCTTTATGGCTCCACTGCTTTCGAGCTCCGTGAGGTCATTCAGGGCCTTTTCCACAGCTTGAATCAGGTCAATAACCTTCCTTGGTTGGTGTGACTTTAAAGGAGGGATCCTCTCCAGGTCCTCAATTATCTCCAAAGCAATTGTTGGCTTGTTTCCATACCGGTTTTGGAGTACTCTAAACATGTCTTCAGCACTGTTATATGTTGACAGGCGCAGGTCTCTACATATTCTCTCGTCCACACTGTCAAGAAGTTGAAACTTCTTCACCTCCACTGAACCAGTCGGCTCTCCCTGCTTTTGCAGGCTCTCCCAGTCTTTCCTCCATCTGTGGAAATTCCTCCTAAGCCCAGTGAATTTAGGTAGACTGGTTGGTTTTATTCTCACCACTGGTTGTGGGACTGCTCTTGGTTGAAGCTCTGTAGGTCTTCTGTCCTCTTCTGCAATTCTCTGTGCGATGAGGAATTCTGTTCTTTTGGCCTCGAGGTTACTGCCGAATATTCTCAGATCTTTTACTCTGCCTTTCAGATCTGCAGTCTCATCGTGTGGGACCCATTTTTTCCCAGTCTTTCAGGCTTTCACTTGCATCATGGATTAGCTTCCTCGCTCTTTCCAGCTGTAGTTCATAGCCGTCCCTGTTAATAGCAGTGACGGGGGTTTCTTTGGCTCTGTCACAGGCTTTCTCCGCTTCTTGGATTGCAAAGTCTACCTCCTCTTTACCGTATCTTGGCCAGAGGTTGAATTGGACTGCCTCTCGGATTTCCTCCAATTTCATGTCGCACTCTTCAATCGTCCTTTCAAGATCAGCCTGCTGGTCCTTGTCGAGCTTGACCTCTTCATCTCCCTTAGTTCCCGCTTCAGCCAGTAGGCCAGCCGCGTAGTCATCATTTGAATCACCGACACTTCTAGCCAGGGAACTGAGCTTGCTGAACTCCTCTTGTAGTTCATGCTTAATCATACCAGCTGCAGCTTTACTCAGGTAGTTCGCTTGTCTGGTGAAAGCAGATTTGGCTAAGGTCCGCTCTTGCTTCAGTTGCTTGACTGTTTTCCCAAAAGTTTCCTTGGCCATGGTGTAGAGTTTCACAGGCAATTCTTCCTTTGCGTCGACAGCTTGACTTCAGCCCTTTGATCCTCGTCTTCACTGCCGCGCTGGTTATCAACTGTCAAGTTCTGCGTGATTTCTGGCTGACCACAGCTCTGCCCAAACTTGAAAACGGCTTTATCCTTGATGAACGCAAAGGACAACTCAAAACTGTTCACTTTATGATTTTTTATTGTCATAAAGATGGAACAGAATAGGTTGATAACCTTCAAAACACACAAACAAAACCCATGGATTAGTTACAAATAACTCTCAATTCCACTTTCTCAAAAATAAGCATAAACTAATGTTACTGAATCCTCAACCTAACCAAACAATCATTTCATCATTTAGATTAACCTAGGATCATTGCAAGTTAATAATTAAATATCAATATCATAATTAAACATTTAACAATACACATGATTATAGTAACGTTACTGTCAAGTTCTACGTTCACATAATGAAGTCTTCACTATTTAATTTAATTAATAATTGTATTGTATGTTACAACCAAACAAAAGGGCATATAGAAGCATGAATTCACAACACATTCTGTCCTACCAGTTGCGTCTTTGGATGATCAGGAGCCGTGGTCATTGGTATCTCTTCTCAGGAATGAGTGAGAGCCAAGTAAGCTTTTACCAAACATTTCGATGCCATGCACATGCACTGCTTGTGGGTGCGCACGTTAATATGGTCCCCAGAGCACTTCCTGGTGGTTGGTTTCAACAGCTCCGGTTGCATGGTTGCCCCTGCAGGTTGGGAGTGCTTTGAGCACCCTGGGTGGATTTAGGCTTGTAGCTTGTAGTCAGGAATTGACAAAACACCTATGTAATTAACATGTAATAGCCAAGTGGAAGACAGTTATGGAATACTCAACACGTGTGCATGAAGTTTTGGTACAGCAATAGTTAAAGTACTAGTGACAGTTCTAGCAGTTTCAGGTCCCAATGGCAGGTAATTAAACTGTCTTTCACATCAGGGAACCCTCTCACTAACAAGGTTTTCTTTCTTTCTTTCTTTCTTTCTTTCTTTCTTTCTTTCTTTCTTTCTTTCTTTCTTTCTTTCTTTCTTTCTTTCTTTCTTTCTTTCTTTCTTTCTTTCTTTCTTTCTTTCTTTCTTTCTTTCTTTCTTTCTTTCTTTCTTTCTTTCTTTCTTCTCAACAAGTAACCACCGCTCTGGTTTCAGGCAACCCTTCCCAATCCACTCTCTGGGGTAATTACCTCCTGTGCTGACGGTGCAGGTTCGATCGCTTCCTTTCTTTCTGTTAACTCTTCACCCACGTCTCATCCGAGCCTTGCAGAGCAGACCTTTTTAAAAGGGCTGGCCTTGCAAAGTGTTGTGTTCCTTATGTAATAACAGAATAACTTATTGGATACGTGTTTAAATATAGGTTAGACATAAATATTTAAACCCCTTGACATGTTCTCTGAGCTGAATGTCTGATTATTTGTTTACATACTGTACATCACAACTAACAAGCAGGCACGTTCACAGATAGGGCTCTACCTATGCAGAGCACATGCCCTTCCAGTCTCCAAAGTGCCCTTTTCGGTGGTGGTATAATTTCCCCAAAAATGTTATATATTTGTATACATTTTTTGTCGTTGTTATTCTGAACCCACAAGCTGTCTTAAACATCATCATGCTTCAGAACCAAAACGTTGCACATCTTAATTGTTGACCAGTCATCAGCATTGGCACACAACAGATTAGTGATCAGGTGTCATGAGCACTCTCTCTCCCTGGTAGCAACATTAATTGCATTCAATTATCTTCCACTCTGCTCACCTCCCTCTCTCTACTCAGCCTAACTAGCTCCACCTGCCCTGCTCTGCTCTTGTTACCTGGCCAGCTGCACTGCATTTCCCACTCACCATCCTCACCTTGCCTCACTCTGTTCTAATTACTCTGCCAGCTGAACTGCATTTCCCCACTACCTCTCCCAGTATATCAAGCCCTGGTTTTCAGCCAAGCCCTGTCAGATCGTCTTCAAACCCGGACCAGTAACCTGCCTGTCTGCGCTCTGACTCCTGTTTGTGATACCGATCCTTTCTTGACTGCCTCCTTGTTCTACTGCCCCGTCTATCCCAACCTGCCTTCTGGACCTCGACTACTCTCCGATCTTCAGCCCCTCCGGTAACTCGTTTCTGCCTTCTGTCTCTCACCACGATATTTGCCCAGCCCTGATCTGTACTTCTGCCTGCCATTCATATTGCTGTTGTGTGTGTGTGTTCCCCCAGGTCTCCGACCACCAGATGAGCGTGCCCAGACGTTTCACCACCCTCAGCCCGAGACGCCGCTCCATCACTGGGGAACACACACACTAAGCACTTGGACTGGACACCCCCGGACATTTGGTGACCCCCGAGCACAGGTACCCACAGGAGGACCCTGAAAGACCCCTGACACCCCTGGGACTCCTCTTCCCGCCTGTAACCTTGAATAAAGAACTCTGAATTTGAACTTGCGCTCTTGGGTCCCTCTTCTGTTCGTGACAGAACGATCTGACCATCATGGACCCAGCGCACTCCCTGACCACGATGGAGGAAGAGCCAGAGAGGACTGCCCTACAGCGACTGGAACGCTCTGAGGGAGACATAAATCGGATGGCTGGCGACATCGCTTCCCCTTCTCCAGCTATTCAACCAGCAGCAACAACAGTTCCAACTGCAGCAACAACAGCTAGCCCAAGCCCTGCAACTACTCTCAAGCCCGGCTACTCCACCTGCACCCCCCCTGGTCCTTTTGTTCCTGTACCACCGATACTCCTTCATCCCTCCGCTGGAGGTCCCAATGCTGCAGGCCCGGCAGTGCTGCCACCAGATCCCCACGCTCCTGAACCAAGGATTGGGAACCCGGAACGTTTTGATGGCAACCAGAAGCAAGTAAGACCATTCTTGAGCAGCTGCCGAATCCAGTTTGCACTACAGCCCAGGACTTTCTCAACAGAGGGAGCCAAGGTGGGGTATGTCATCACACATCTCACCGGTCGAGCTCGGTTGTGGGGAACGGCGGAATTCGACCGGCAAACCCCCAGCCTGTGCCTCCTTCAGTGCCTTTGAGGAGGAGATGTTAAAGGTCTTTGACCTAGGCTCGCCAACAGCCGAAGCGTCACAAGCTCTGCTCACCATCCGTCAGGGCAATCGGACAGTGGCAGACTTCTCCATTGACTTTCGTACCCTGGCCAGTCAAAGCTCGTTTAACCCAGAGGCACTGGTGCAAGCCTTCCTCCATAGCCTGGCGGACTATATCAAGGACGAGCTTGTTTCCCATGACCCGCCCTCAACGCTTGATGCCGCCATTGACCTTGCCGTTCGCATTGACCGCCGTATACAGACCCGGAGGAGGGAGAAGGGCCGTCTCAGTCAACCTGCCATCCGTACTCGGGTCGATACCGCTTCTGTCCAGCCCCTGCCTGTCAAGTCCCATAGCCAACTCAATCAGCCTGAGCCCATGGAGATTGGCCGTGCCTCTCTGACTCCCGAGGAGCGTCGGCGCCGTCTAAGCTCCAACCTTTGCCTCTACTGTGGTGGCGAGAATCACCGTGTCGCTACTTGTCCGGCAAAAGCCGCAGCTCACCAGGTGTAGGGGAGATCCGGGTGAGCTCAACAAGCCTTCAGTCTCCCTCCATCCGAAAGACCCTGCTTCATCTCCGCCTTCAGCTTTCTGACAAGACTCATACATTGGCCGCCCTTGTGGATTCCGGAGCCGAAGCAAACATCATGGACCCTGAGCTTGCACAGCAACTGGGCGTGAACCATCATCAACTGACACAACCCATTCCTGCACGAGCCCTGGATGGGCATCATCTTGGCACTGTCACTCATATCTCCGCCCCTGTGACAATCCTGCTGTCAGGAAACCACCAGGAGTCCATCCAGTTTCACCTCCTACACTCACCTGGCCAACCACTCATTCTTGGATACCCGTGGCTCCGTCAGCACAACCCCCACATCGACTGGGAGACAGGAACAGTCCGTGAGTGGGGAAGGAGTTGTCACCAGACCTGTTTAAGGGGGGCCACCCTGCCCGTTCACCGGGAAGGATCTAGCGCTACCTCCGACATATCCAATGTTCCGGCCTGTTACCACAGCCTGAAAGAGGTGTTCAACAAATCCAAGGCGACATCTCTACCCCCCACACAGACCCTATGACTGCGCGATTGATCTCCTGCCTGGCACAGCACCTCCCAAGGGTCGTCTGTATTCACTGTCAGCCCCGGGAAAGAAAGGCCATGGAGGACTACATTAATGACTCTCTTGCCTCCGGGATAATTAGACCGTCGTCTTCCCCGCAGGAGCGGGATTCTTCTTTGTCGGCAAGAAGGACGGTTCTCTTCGTCCATGCATAGATTACCGGGGTCTGAACGACATCACGGTTAAGAATCGCTACCCACTGCCCTTACTTTCGTCTGCCTTCGAACTGCTGCAGGGAGCCACTGTATTCACTAAGCTGGACCTTCGCAATGCCTACCATCTGGTGCGGATGAGGGAGGGAGACGAATGGAAGACAGCGTTCAACACACCAACCGGCCACTATGAATATCTCGTCATGCCCTTCGGCCTCACCAATGCCCCAGCAGTTTTTCAAGCCCTAGTGAATGATATCCTCAGGGACATGCTAAATACGTTCGTATTTGTGTACCTTGACGATATTTTAATATTCTCAAAGACTCTGTCAGAACACACGCACCACGTCCGGTTGGTCCTGCGCCGCCTGCTGGAGAACTCTCTTTTCGTGAAGGCAGAGAAGTGCGAGTTCCATGCCAAGACCGTTTCATTCCTGGGGTATGTGGTGACCGAGGGCAGCATTCAGATGGATCTCACGAAGGTGTCGGCTGTCACTTCCTGGCCAGTTCCTGAGTCTCGGAAGAAGTTGCAACAGTTCCTGGGCTTTGCCAACTTTTATAGGAGATTCATCAGAAACTATAGCACAGTGGCTGCACCCCTCACGGCGCTAACCAGCACTAAACAACCGTACCAATGGACATCAGCTGCTGATAAGGCCTTCAATATCCTCAAGACATGTTTCACTTCTGCTCCCATCCTCCAGATGCCAGATGCAGCAAGGCAGTTTGTGGTGGAGGTAGATGCTTCGGACGTGGGAGTGGGTGCAGTGCTTTCTCAAAAGAGCAGCTGAGGATGGCAAGATGCACCCCTGTGCCTTCTACTCCCGTCGGCTAACCCCCTGCCGAATGCAACTACGACATTGGGAACCGCGAGCTGTTGGCTGTCAAGCTCGCCCCTTGAAGAATGGCGGCACTGGTTAGAGGGGTCAAAGGAACCATTCGTAGTGTGGACAGACCACAAGAACCTGGAGTATATCCAAACAGCCAGGAGGCTGAACTCCCGTCAACAGCGGTGGTCTCTGTTCTTTACGCGCTTCAATTTCACGCTCTCCTACCGCCCGGGATCTCGCAACATCAAACCTGATGCTCTTTCCCGGATGTTTCAGAAGGACGAGACCACCGCCATGACAGCTCCCATTCTTCCCAGCCACTTGGTCGTAGCGGCCCTCACCTGGGAGATCGAGAAGCAGGTCATGGAGGCTCTTCGGGACCAGCCAGGTCCAAGCACCAGCGCCCCCAACCGTCTGTTTGTTCCAGCAAATCTCAGGTCACCTGTGATTCAGTGGGGGCACGAATCCCGTCTGGCCTGTCATCCCGGCATCACTCGCACCCTTCATCTGGTCCGCCAGCGGTTCTGGTGGCGGGGGATGAGACGGGATGTCCGAGAATTCATCCGAGCTTGTCCCACTTGTAACCGAAACAAGACTCCCAACCAGCCTCCTGCTGGGTTGCTGCAACCCCTACTCATACCCAAGAGGCCCTGGTCCCACGTTTCACTGGACTTTGTTACGGGCCTTCCGCCCTCTGACGGACACACAGTCATCCTTACCATTGTTGACCGCTTTAGTAAGATGACCCACTTCGTGCCCCCTTCCCAAACTACCCTCTGCTAAAGAGACCTCCCAGGTGGTCCTGGAACATGTGTTTCGTATCCATGGCCTACCCCAGGATATAGTGTCAGACCGGGGCCCGCAATTCTCAGCAACCTTTTGGAAGGAGTTCTGTCATCTCCTTGGGGCCACCGCCAGCCTATCGTCTGGATTCCACCCGCAGTCAAACGGCCAGACTGAACGCATGAACCAGGAGCTGGAGAAGGCACTGAGGTGTGTGGCTTCCCAAAATCCCCGGGCCTGGGCTCAACACCTGCTCTGGGTGGAATATGCCCATAATTCACTCACCAGTTCCTCCACCGGGCTCTCCCCCTTTCAGTGTGTCTACGGGTATCAACCTCCACTGTTTGCCAGCCAGGAGGCGGATGCCACCTGTCCGTCTGCTCTTGCGTATGCCCGCCGCTGCCGCCGCACTTGGGCCCAGGCTCGCACTGTGCTCCTGAAGTCTGGAACCAGCCACGCCGTGCCGGTGCCAACCGACGGAGGACCCCAGCACCTACTTACCGGGTTGGTCAGAAGGTCTGGCTGTCTGCCCGGGATCTGCCGCTGCGGGTTGTATCACAAAGCTGGCCCCCTCGCTTCATTGGTCCTTTTCCTGTGCAGAAAGTCATCAGCCCAACGGCGGTCCGACTTCAGTTGCCCGCTTCCATGCGGGTCCACCCCCACCTTCCACGTCTCCAAGGTCAAGCCGGTCCATGAAAGTCCCCTGGTCCCTGCAGCTCCGGCGCCACCTCCTCCGCGCCTCGTAGATGGCGGTCCTGTCTTCACCGTCCGGCGGCTGCTCCGCTCTAGGCGAAGGGGTAGGGGTCTCCAGTACCTCGTTGATTGGGAGGGATATGGTCCAGAGGAGAGGACCTGGATCCCGGCCAGGAGGATAGTGGACCGGACCCTTATCACTGACTTCCACCGACTACATCCTGATCAGCCTGCAATCCGTAGGGGCCGTCCAAGAGGGGTTCCTAGCCGTCCGGCCCGCCCTGCTCCTGTCTCAGTGCCTGTCCTGTCTCCCGACCGTGACCCTCCAGCTCCTTCTGAGGATGAGGAGATTCACTCGGACCGCTCGGAGGAGTTCTGACCCGCCGCCTGCTCCCCTCCACCCTCCCGGCATGATGTTGTTCTTGGGACTTCTGGGGCCGTCCCTTGGAGGGGGGGTCCTGTCATGAGCACTCTCTCTCCCTGGTAGCAACATTAATTGCATTCAATTATCTTCCACTCTGCTCACCTCCCTCTCTCTACTCAGCCTAACTAGCTCCACCTGCCCTGCTCTGCTCTTGTTACCTGGCCAGCTGCACTGCATTTCCCACTCACCATCCTCACCTTGCCTCACTCTGTTCTAATTACTCTGCCAGCTGAACTGCATTTCCCCACTACCTCTCCCAGTATATCAAGCCCTGGTTTTCAGCCAAGCCCCTGTCAGATCGTCTTCAAACCCGGACCAGTAACCTGCCTGTCTGCGCTCTGACTCCTGTTTGTGATACCGATCCTTTCTTGACTGCCTCCTTGTTCTACTGCCCCGTCTATCCCAACCTGCCTTCTGGACCTCGACTACTCTCCGATCTTCAGCCCCTCCGGTAACTCGTTTCTGCCTTCTGTCTCTCACCACGATATTTGCCCAGCCCTGATCTGTACTTCTGCCTGCCATTCATATTGCTGTTGTGTGTGTGTGTTCCCCCAGGTCTCCGACCACCAGATGAGCGTGCCCAGACGTTTCACCACCCTCAGCCCGAGACGCCGCTCCATCACTGGGGAACACACACACTAAGCACTTGGACTGGACACCCCCGGACATTTGGTGACCCCCGGAGCACAGGTACCCACAGGAGGACCCTGAAAGACCCCTGACACCCCTGGGACTCCTCTTCCCGCCTGTAACCTTGAATAAAGAACTCTGAATTTGAACTTGCGCTCTTGGGTCCTCTTCTGTTCGTGACATCAGGACTTGTTTCATTTCCTCCGGTTTTGCCTTGCACAAACAGAGCAGGCCTACGTTTATCATCCATATAAAATACAGTTTAGCAATACACTACTGACTCAGCTTTACCATAACAATAGGCTACCTGGTGATTTGATTGATCATTTTCATATTTCAGATAGGCCTAGTTTGGGTGGGCCGTCATACCCCCTGTAATGACAGGCTACATTTGTGCAGCAATTGTGCGCACATGTTCGCGTGTTCCAAGTTAGGTACCACTCCTTTTTGGGTTTCGCGGGTCAAAAAGTTTGAAAACCACTGGGATACATGATAGTGGCAATAAATGGAGTTTGGTTGGATATAGTAATGGTAGGACACAATCTTCAGCATTTATTCCAGTTCAAAATAGTTTAGCAAAATACTTTACTCATCACATTGTCCTGCTTTCCCCTTTTCTTGTAATAATTGCTCAAGGAGTCTGTGACCATGGTTGCGGTATTTTTCTTTTTGTAGCGGGGGGTCTGTGCACGGCCCTAGTAACAAGTGATGTGAAATGCCAAGTATGCATGTACTGTACGTTAAATTGTAAGTGTTTCCTTTAGTCGTCTTAAATCATAGATGATATTATCTTTGTCTTTGAGTTGAGTTAAAATCTGTGTTTATTCACCTCTCTCTTTGAACAAAAGCACAATGAAATACCATGGTTTAGGATTCTGTGATATCATTGAAGTGCAGTCAGGGTAGGCAGTGCGGTCAGGGTAGGCAGTGCAGTCAGGGTAGGTAGGGTAGG
Organism: Coregonus clupeaformis; assembly: GCF_020615455.1. Lineage (NCBI taxonomy): Eukaryota > Metazoa > Chordata > Actinopteri > Salmoniformes > Salmonidae > Coregonus > Coregonus clupeaformis. The sequence goes on along the minus strand of NC_059224.1, from coordinate 11,906,823 downwards.
CAGTGCGGTCAGGGTAGGCAGGGTAGGCAGGGTAGGCAGTGCGGTCAGGGTAGGCAGGGTAGGCAGGGTAGGCAGGGTAGGCAGTGCGGTCAGGGTAGGCAGTGCGGTCAGGGTAGGCAGGGTAGGCAGTGCGGTCAGGGTAGGCAGGGTAGGCAGGGTAGGCAGTTCGGTCAGGGTAGGCAGTTCGGTCAGGGTAGGCAGGGTAGGCAGGGTAGGCAGGGTAGGCAGTGCGGTCAGGGTAGGCAGGGTAGGCAGTGCGGTCAGGGTAGGCAGGGTAGGCAGGGTAGGCAGTTCGGTCAGGGTAGGCAGGGTAGGCAGGGTAGGCAGGGTAGGCAGTGCGGTCAGGGTAGGCAGTGCGGTCAGGGTAGGCAGGGTAGGCAGTGCGGTCAGGGTAGGCAGGGTAGGCAGGGTAGGCAGTTCGGTCAGGGTAGGCAGTTCGGTCAGGGTAGGCAGTGCGGTCAGGGTAGGCAGGGTAGGCAGTGCGGTCAGGGTAGGCAGGGTAGGCAGGGTAGGCAGTTCGGTCAGGGTAGGCAGTTCGGTCAGGGTAGGCAGGGTAGGCAGGGTAGGCAGGGTAGGCAGTGCGGTCAGGGTAGGCAGGGTAGGCAGTGCGGTCAGGGTAGGCAGGGTAGGCAGGGTAGGCAGTTCGGTCAGGGTAGGCAGGGTAGGCAGGGTAGGCAGGGTAGGCAGTGCGGTCAGGGTAGGCAGGGTAGGCAGGGTAGGCAGGTTAGGCAGTGTGGTCAGGGTAGGCAGGGTAGGCAGTGCGGTCAGGGTAGGCAGGGTAGGCAGGGTAGGCAGGTTAGGCAGTGTGGTCAGGGTAGGCAGGGTAGGCAGTGCGGTCAGGGTAGGCAGGGTAGGCAGGGTAGGCAGGGTAGGCAGTGCGGTCAGGGTAGGCAGGGTAGGCAGGGTAGGCAGGTTAGGCAGTGTGGTCAGGGTAGGCAGGGTAGGCAGTGCGGTCAGGGTAGGCAGGGTAGGCAGTGCCTACCATTTGAATTTTAATGAAAAAATGAACTGCAATGAAAAATAAATAACTATACATTTGATCAATATTTATTTTTTGTATTTTATTCGGATCCGCATTAGCAGTTGCGAAAGCAGCAGAAAACATGAAACATGTCATAATACAGAACATTAACAGACAAGAACAGCTCAAGGACAGAACTACATCAATTTTAGAAAAGGCACACGTAGCCTACAGTGCATTCGGAAAGTATTCAGACCCCTTCACCTTTTCCAAATTTTCTTACGTTACAGCCTTATTCTAAAATTGATTAAATAATCTACACACAATACCCCATAATGACAAAGCGAAAACAGGTTTTTAGACATTTCTGCACATTTATTTAAAAATTAAAAACAGAAATACCTTATTTACATAAGTATTCAGACCCTTTGCTATGACTCTCGAAATTGAGCTCAGGTGCATCCTGTTTCCATTGATCATCCTTGAGATGTTTTTACAACCTGATTGGAGTCCAACTGTGGTAAATTATATTGATTGGACATGATTTGGAAAGGCACACACCTGTCTATATAAGGTCCCACAGTTGACAGTGCATGTCAGAGAAAAACAAAGCCATGAGGTCGAAGGAATTGTCCACAGAGCTCCGGGACAGGATTGTGTTGAGGCACAGATGTGGGGAAGGGTACCAAAAAATGTCTGCAGCATTGAAGGTCCCCAAGAACACAGTGGTTTCCATCATTCTTAAATGGAAGAAGTTTGGAACCACCAAAACTCTTCCTAGAGCTGGCCGCCTGGCCAAACTGAGCAATCGGGGGAGAAGGGCCTTGGTCAGGGAGGTGACCAAGAACCCGATGGTCACTCTGACAGTGCTCCAGAGTTCCTCTGTGGAGATGGGAAATTTTTCCAGAAGGACAACCATCTCTGCAGCACTCCACCAATCAGGCCTTTATGGTAGAGTGGCCAGACGGAAGCCACTCCTCAGTAAAAGGCACATGACAGCCTGCTTGGAGTTTGCCAAAAGGCACCTAAAGAACTCTCAGATCATGAGAAACAAGATTCTCTGGTCTGATGAAACCAAGATTGAACTCTTTGGCCTGAATGCCAAGCAGGACGTCTGGAGGAAACCTGACATCATCCCTACGGTGAAGCATGGTGGTGGCAGCATCATGCTATGGGGATGTTTTTCAGTGGCAGGGACAGGGAGACTACTCAGGATCGTGGGAAAGAAGAACGGAGCAAAGTACAGAGGGATCCTTGATGAAAACCTGCTCCAGAGCGCTTAGGACCTCAGTCTGGGGCAAAGGTTCACCTTCCAACAGGACAACGACCCTAAGCACACAGCCAAGAGAATGCAGGAGTGGCTTCGGGACAAGTCTCTGAATGTCCTTGAGTGGCCCAGCCAGAGCCCGGACTTGAACCCGATCGAACATCTCTGGAGAGACCTGAAAATAGCTGTGCAGCAACGCTCCCCATCCAACCTGACAGAGCTTGAGAGGATCTGCAGAGAGGAATGAGAGAATCTCCCCAAATACATGTGTGCCAGGCTTGTAGTGTTATACCCAAGAAGACTCTAGGCTGTAATTACTGCCAAAGGTGCTTGGGCGGCAGGTAGCTTAGTGGGTAAGAGCGTTGTGCCAGTAACCGAAAGGTCGCTGGTTCTAATCCCCGAGCCGACTAGGTGAAAAATCTGTCGATGTGCCCTTGAGCAAGGCACTTAACCCTAATTGCTCCTGTAAGTCGCTCTGGATAAGAGCGTCTGCCAAATGACTAAAATGTAAAATGTAAAATGTGCTTCAACAAAGTACTGAGTAAAGGGTCTGAATACTTATGTAAATATGATATAACCGTTTTTAATCTTTAATAAATGTGCAAACATTTCTAAACCTGTTTTTGCTTTGTCATTATGGGGTATTGTGTGTTGATTGATGAGGGGGGAAAAAACTACGTTTAATCCATTTTAGAATAAGGCTGTAACGTAACAAAATGTAGAAAAAGTCAAGGGGTCTGAATACTTTCCAAATGTGCTGTAGATAGAAACTAGGACCTTGTATGTTATGAGAAATACCTTTCTATTGGCTCAGTCTTCTTGTTACGGATACAGGTATCCTGTGTCTTTTTGTGTTTTTCCTCTCCTTCTGCCCTAATCACAGGTGTCCTGTATGTTCCTGATTGGTGGTCGTTGGGGTGTCTGCTGATTGCTGAGGTGGACCAATCAGTGGACATTCCTCTGCATTGCACCACCTGTTTCTGGTTTTTCAATCACACATCCCATTGTTTAAAAGCCGGTCAGTTGTGATTGTTGTTAGAGACTATTTCCGTATGTGAGTATGGATACTGTGGTGTCCTGTGTTTTGTGTACTCACTAAGTTGCTGGTTACTCTGTTTGGTAACTTTGTTAGAGACTATTTCCGTATGTGAGTATGGATACTGTGGTGTCCTGTGTTTTGTGTACTCACTAAGTTGCTGGTTACTCTGTTTGGTAACTTTGTTGTGTGTTTCTGGGAAAAGGGGAATTTAAGCAAGTTGCCCCTGGGCGTACATTACCCGTAGGAAGAAAACTGTCTAAAAACACTAGTTAGACCTGAGCGGACCACCCACTGTATTTTTGTATGATTAGCAGTAGCTTAGCGGTTCTTGAGGCAGGCAAGATCAGTTTAGGGGTGTTTTACACTATTGTTTCATTTCTTGGGTCCTGCTCAGCCCTTTTTCCCAAACCTTTACCGTGTGTTCAAAAATAAACCTTTTATGTTTGACGGTAGTTTATGGTTGTCGTGTAGTTTTTGTTCTCACTGTTCCATGTCACGATTCTAATTTGCATGAATTATGTTACGGTCTCTTGTCCATCCACCCTAGAAGTTTAAAGCCACAGGGTTCGTAACATAAAGTGGGGGTTCGTCCGGGATGGTACATGGTGTATACTTCAAGCAGTTTAAACTATACAGATATATCTGATCTGTTCTGTTAGCACTGCTGACCCTGTGGCTTCCATCAAAGCAAATTATTTTTTATTGAAAACCGATTTGATTTAAATAATGTACTGACCTCCATAAAAGGAAAAAATAAACATCCCCATCTTCTGTATGTCTCTGTAGTTTCTGACTAGTTTACAGTCAGGTAGAACAATGCCATTATCTGCTCATGGGGTGGCATATTTTCAAATCTGCACCACCACCAGACCGGCAACCTTTAGGTGTACAGTTGAAGTCAGAAGTTTACATACACTTAGGTTGGAGTCATTAAAACTTGTATTTCAACCACTCCACACATTTCTTGTTAACAAACTATCGTTTTGGCAAGTCGGTTAGGACATCTACTTTGTGCATGACACAAGTAATATTTCCAACAATTGTTTAGACATATTATTTCACTTATAATTCACTGTATCACAATTCCAGTGGGTCAGAAGTTTACATACACTAAGTTGACTGTGGCTTTAAACAGCTTGGACAATTCCAGAAAATGATGTCATGGCTTTAGAAGGTTCTGATAGGCTAATTGACATAATTTCAGTCAATTGGAGGTGTACCTGTGGATGTATTTCAAGGCCTACCTTCAAGGCCTCTTTGCTTGACATCATGGGAAAATCAAAAGAAATCATCCAAAACCTCAGAAAAAATATTGTAGACCTCCACAAGTCTGGTTCATCCTTGGGAGCAATTTCCAAATGCCTGAAGGTACCATGTTCATCTATACAAACAATACTACGCAAGTATAAACACCATGGGACCACGCAGCCGTCATACTGCTCAGGAAGGAGACGCGTTCTGTCTCCTAGAGATTAACGTACTTTGGTGCGAAAAGTGCAAATCAATCCCAGAACAACAGCAAAGGACCTTGTGAAGATGCTGGAGGAAACAGGTACAAAAGTATCTATATCCACAGTAAAACGAGTCCTATATCGACATAACCTGAAAGGCCGCTCAGCAAGGAAGAAGCCACTGCTCCAAAACCGCCATAAAAAAGCCAGACTACAGTTTGCAACTGCACATGGGGACAAAGATCGTACTTTTTGGAGAAATGTCCTCTGGTCTGATGAAACAAAAATATAACTGTTTGGCCATAATGACCATTGTTATGTTTGGAGGAAAAAGGGCGTTGCTTGCAAGCCGAAGAACACCATCCCAACTGTGAAACACGGGGTGGCAGCATCATGCTGTGGGGGTGCTTTGCTGCAGGAGGGACTGGTACACTTCACAAAATAGATGGCATCAACTGTATCTGCCCTGGGGAGGGAGATGAAACTGTCCTATTAAGGGATCTGGCAGGTGTTTCCCAATTAGAATCTGTGACTTATGAACATCTGGCCCCATTCGGCAACTATCCTAGCACCAATCTGGAATGGATCTCCCATCAACCAATTAGATTTGCCCTGAAACTGACCTTTGACCTCACAGATAAGGACGGTTATGATTGGATGGGGGGGATAACTGGCAGGCACATACTGTAGATAAGACAAAAAAACATTCAAAAGTAGTAGCCCTTTTTCTAGACTTGCATTACTGCAATGGTCCTATGGAAAGCATTGTGATGCGTATCTTTTCCAATATGTGGTGGGGGGGTGAGGAGAATTTCTATTAGTGGGTGTGTTAAGATAACATATTCAAACGGAGTCATCTCTCTGGCTGAATAAAGTGCTAGTTGAGGTTAGTCTCTTCTGATGGGTTTTGAACTGACACTCATAGAGTCTGTGTTGTTCAATCAATTTCTCATTAGTCGAGCTAATGCTATCTTATCCACACAGATCAATATATTGTTGTTTAACACTATGTTGAATGGTGATTTGCATCTCTGGCCCTGAGAGAAGGTGATGATATAATCATGACTGAAATTACCGGGACGATACCAGTATGGCGATACTTGGTAATATCGTGGCAAGGAAACAAAACACGAAGTGGATTTATTTTCTTCAGGAAAACAGCCCTAATGTTGGAAAAAAACATCATAATGTTGTCATCCAGAGTCACATTTATTTATTTTCCAAGCTATAGCACACAATATTTTACATACAACAGGTTTTTAAAAGACCAAAGAGTTGACTCTGCTTCATGTTTTCATTTTTGCCATGGAAAAACTATTGCGATACTGATATCGTCTTGAGCCACACAGGCAACCTGGGATCAATACCGGGTCTGTTATACTGTACGTGCACATGGCACCATGGCACCACGTGGACCAACACTGTGACACCTAGGCTTTAGCTCAGTGGGCTAACGCAGTCTCATTAGCTTGCTTTCCTGTACTCTCTCTCCCTCTCCAACACATTTATCCTGTGGTTCATTACTGATGAGATATGAAAGAGCATATTTAATATTTCCTTTCATGTTTTGATTACACATACAGTATACACCTTTCATGTTCGGGATGGGAAGGTGATTTGTTTCCCACTCAATCCGCTTCAAGCACCAAATTCTTTCTTGGTTGGTTGAATCCTCTATCCTGCTCTCCCTCTACCTATCTCCCTCTACCTGTCTCCCTCTACCTGTCTCTCTCATGCGGCTCACTGAGTGTTGTGTTTTCCTTTCCTTCCCTTTGAAACTGCACCTCTGCAGGCCCCCAGGGACAGACTGGGGTCAGGGGAGATGCCTGTGATCCTTCATGGAGAAAGGGAAGGGTGAGAAAGGTGAAGACAGAAGATGAGAGCTCCTGAAATATAATTTCAATTGAGGATTAATGGGTTAAAGTATCAGGAAATATGTGGACTAATGAAATTAGACAATCCGACAAAAACATGCCAAAGGATAGTTGAAGGGTATACAGAAAAACCTAGCAATAAAAAAATAATAAAACAGGGCTAAAAGGTGGTTACTATCAACCAACAGCACAAAGTACACCAACCCATAAATAAACATGAACCCTTTGTATAAAAAAAAAAACAACCAGAGCCCCATGCAGCACCAGAAGCGGCCATTTTCACTTTCATGTTTGTCTAAAGCTGCGGCCTCAGAGAATCACATATGGTGCCTCCCCTCTGCAGACCTCCGCATTGATCTGAATGCTACAATGGCTTTTATGGCATTGCTGGCCTTGGCCACACACTAGCCTTCCATGAAGGTGGAGCTGAGAGAGGGAACAGTGCTGGAGACCTTACAACCTGGGTGAGAGGAGGAGGGAGGGAGAGAGGGAAAGAGGGAACAGTGCTGGAGACCTTACAACCTGGGTGAGAGGGGGTGGGGGGGGGGGATGCTGGAGGGAGCCCATGCAACCTGGGTGTTGCTAGATACATTTGGTGACAGGTCAGTAGCAGCCTCTGCTCTGAATTGGGAAAAGCACAGGCTCAGCAGCACAGAGAGGGAGGGACGGAGGGAGGGGGGAGAGAGGGAGGGGGATAGAGGGAGGTTGAGGGAAAGGGAGAGGGAAAGAGGAGATATCCTCTGGGACTAGGGGAGCTGGAGGAGAGGGATGAAGGGAGAGAGAGAGAGAGAGAGAGAGAGTGTACACCGTCAAACACCAAATAATGCATGCAGAGCAGAATTAGGCCGATACCCGCTAATTATTAAAATCCAGAAAAGAGACGTTAAATTCTACAACCACCTAAAAGGAAGCGATTCCCAAACCTTCCATAACAAAGCTATCACCTGTCCCCTAAGCAAGCTGGTCCTGGGGCTCTGTTTGTCACGATCGTCGAAGGAGGAGGACCAAGGCGCAGCGTGATATTCGTACATCTTACTTTATTAAGTGCACACACGACAAACAAAACAACAAACGATACGTGAAGTCCAACGGTACTAACACAAACCAAAAGGAACAAGATCCCACAAACACTGTGGGAAAACTGGCTGCTTAAGTCTGGTTCCCAATCAGAGACAACAAGCAACAGCTGATACTCGTTGCCTCTGATTGAGAACCACACTGGCCAACATAGAAACACAATACTAGAAATACGACATAGAACAAAAACACATAGACTCTACACACCCTGGCTCAACATATTAGAGTCCCCAGAGCCAGGGTGTGACAGTACCCCCCCCAAAGGCGCGGACTGCGACCGCGCCTAAACATAACCGAACAGGGGAGGGCTGGGTGGGCATTCCTCCTCGGAGGCGGTTCCGGCTCCGGGCATGACCACCACCCTCCAACAATCCCCCCGTAGCGCCCCTGGTCCGGTCTGGCCCCGCTGGCTGGAGCTGGACTGGACATCGTAGGAGCGGATTGCTTAGGCTCCGGTGTGGAGCAGCTGACCGGTACCTGACCAGGCACCGGTGACCCAGGCACGGGCCGAACCGGGCTGACGAAGCGCACCACAGGCTTGGTGCGGGGAGCAGGAACCGGCCGGACCGGGCTGACGACGCGCACCATTGGCTTGGTGCGGGGAGCAGGAACAGGCCGGGCTGGCGACGCGCACCACAGGCTTGGTGCGGGGAGCAGGAACCGGCCGGACCGGGCTGGCGACGCGCACCATAGGCTTGGTGCGGGGAGCAGGAACAGGCTGGGCCGGGCTGACGACGCGCACCACAGGCTTGGTGCGAGGGGCAGGAACAGGCCGGGCCGGGCTGGCGACGTGCACCGTAGGCTTGGTGCGAGGGGCAGGAACAGGCCGGGCCGGGCTGGCGACGCGCACCGTAGGCTTGGTGCGAGGGGCAGGAACAGGCCGGGCCGGGCTGGCGACGCGCACCGTAGGCTTGGTGCGAGGGGCAGGAACAGGCCGGGCCGGGCTGGCGACGCGCACCGTAGGCTTGGTGCGAGGGGCAGGAACAGGCCGGGCCGGGCTGGCGACGCGCACCGTAGGCTTGGTGCGTGGGACAGGAACGGGCCGGACCGGACTGGCAATACACCTCAGTACCTCTCGCCGTGCCTCTACATCTTCCTTCCCTCTTCTCACCAATGGCTCCCGTAACCCGGTGGCCTTCTCTCCTCGTCCACGAACTCGCCCCTTATTTGCCTCCAGCAGCCCCATCGTCCATGCCATGTGCCCCCCCCTAAAAATTTCTTGGGGGTGCCTCTCGCCTGTCCGACCACGGCCCGGTTGGCGCTGCTTCTCCTCTCCTGCCTGGGTCTCTCCCTTCATAGCCCTCCGGCAACGGACGGCCTCCTCCTCCGTGATCTGCCCCCAACCGAGGAGGACATCCACCAACGTCACCTCCTGCGTGTGCTCCTGGACACGCTGCTTGGTCCTGTTTTGGTGGGATCTTCTGTCACGATCGTCGAAGGAGGAGGACCAAGGCGCAGCGTGATATTCGTACATCTTACTTTATTAAGTGCACACACGACAAACAAAACAACAAACGATACGTGAAGTCCAACGGTACTAACACAAACCAAAAGGAACAAGATCCCACAAACACTGTGGGAAAACTGGCTGCTTAAGTCTGGTTCCCAATCAGAGACAACAAGCAACAGCTGATACTCGTTGCCTCTGATTGAGAACCACACTGGCCAACATAGAAACACAATACTAGAAATACGACATAGAACAAAAACACATAGACTCTACACACCCTGGCTCAACATATTAGAGTCCCCAGAGCCAGGGTGTGACACTGTTCACAAACACAAACAGACCCCACAGAGCCCCAGGACAGCAACACAATTTGACCCAACCAAATCATGAGAAAACAAAAAGATAATTACTTGAAACATTGGAAAGAACTAACAAAAAACAGAGCAAACTAGAATGCTATTTGGTCCTGAACAGAGAGTACACAGTGGCAGAATACCTGGCCACTGTGACTGACCCAAACTTAAGGAAAGCTTTGACTATGTACAGACTCAGTGAGCATAGCTTGGCTATTGAGAAAGGCCGCCGTAGGCAGACCTGGCTCTCAAGAGAAGACAGGCTATGTGCACGCTGCCCACAAAATGAGGTGCAAACTGAGCTGCACTTCCTAACCTCCTGCCAAATGTATGATCATATTAGAGACACATATTTCCCTCAGATTACACAGAATTCAAAAACAAACCCAATTTTGTTAAACTCCCATATCTACTGGGTGAAATACCACAGTGTGCCATCACAGCAGCAAGATTTGTGACCTGTTGCCACAAGAAATGGGCAACCAGTAAAGAACAAACACCATTGTAAATACAACCCATATTTATTTTTATTTATTTTCCATTTTGTACTTTGTTACAACACTGTATATATACATAATATGATATTTGAAATGTCTTTATTCTTTTGGAACTTCTGAGTGTAATGTGTACTGTTAATTTTGATTGTTTATTTCACTTTTGTTTACTATCTCCTTCACTTGCTTTGGCAATGTTAACACACGTTTCCCATGCCAAGAAAGCCCTTAAATTGAATTGAATTGAGAGAGAGAGAGAGAGAGAGAGAGAGAGAGAGAGAGAGAGAGAGAGAGAGAGAGAGAGAGAGAGAGAGAGAGAGAGAGAGAGAGAGAGAGAGAGAGAGAGAGAGAGAGAGAGAGAGTGAGAGAGAGAGAGAGAGGGGGGACAGGAATGGGAAAGCAGGGGAGAGAGAGAAAGTGATCTCAATAAAGTCACATTGAGGAAAACAGGAGAGAGAACAAGAGATGTAGAGTGGGAGGACAGGACTGGTAGACGAGGAGGGATGAAGAGGAAGAACAAAGTGACATTGATAAAAACAGCAGGAACAAGGGATAGTGGAGAGGGAGAGGGAAGAACAGGGGGCTATGTGGGTTGGTTAGAGGGGAGGAGAGAACGAGAGAACGAGAGAACGAGAGATATGGGGTTGGGAGGAGAGGACAGAGGGAAAAGGTGGGGTGGGATAACAAAGGGAGGGGAAGCACCAGACTTTCCTATTAAGTCACTTCTCCGTTGGCTTGTAACCCTGGGAAGCTGCGGCCTCCACAGATACCAGGGATGCATCCCAAATGGCACCCTGTTCCCTACATAGTACACTCTTTTTGACCAGGGCCCATATAGTAGTGCACTATATAGGAAGTATGGTGCCATTTGGGACGCAGTACAGTAGAACGGTATAGAGAGAAAGGGTGATGTGGGGTAAGGAGGGAGAGAAGAGGGGATGTGGCATAGGGAGGGAGAGGGGGGAGAGGGGTGTATTAATTGGCCATAAAGTCCTATTGAGAACAGGGGGATTTGTAGTGGGTTGGATAGGGGTGAGATGGAGACCGGGACTAGGGGTTGTAGTGTGTACGGTAAAGCTTCCTCCACAGATAACAGGAAAGGACAGGCTTAAGGACATGGATAATTCAACTGTGGAGGACACAGGGATCACACCTGCTGTGTATATGCGTGCGAGAAAGACAATAGTTGAACAGTTTTGAACAAATTAATTTCTTTAAAAAATGTTTGAGAAGCAGCAGAGAGAGAGAGAGAGAGATATTTCATTGTATTTTTTTCTTCTTAGTTTACCTTTCACTTACTTAGCTAGCTAATGCAGCTAAATTAGCCTACTCAACAACCTGACTCAAACAGAGAGGAACGCTTTTTATGTTAGCTAGCAAAGGCTATCCAACACTGTAACTTTTCCAAGTGAAGGTAATCTTTCGGTTTCATAAATGTATTGCCACCGGGGCCTGCCAGAGTAACTGCTGAACTGCTTGCTGTACACTGTACTGGGTGATTTGTACACCTGGATTGGATTGTGGGTTTACTTACGTGTTAGTTTTAGTTTGTTGACTAACATTATAACCAGGGTTGGGGAGTAACGGATTACAAAAAAAACTGTAACTGCAATCCGTTACCTTACCAGCAAAAATATATTACTTTTAAATTCAGAAGGATGTTAGGGGAAAAAATATTTGACACCTTTCGGTTTTCTCAATGACATTCAAATCAGCATTGAAAAAAGGCGCAATTTAAATTTGTTCTGCCTGAGAGAGTTTGACCACAGGTCAGACACCACTATAAAGACACACCAAATGCGTTTGATGGATCGCGGGAAAAGAGCAGGAATAGGCTTTTGTTGTCCAAGCTGCACTACATGATCAAAAGTATGTGGACACGTGCTAGTCGAACATCTCATTCCAAAATCATAGGCATTCATTTGTAGTTCGTCCCCCCTTTGCTGCTATAACAGCCTCCACTCTTCTGGGAAGGCTTTCCACTAGATATTGGAACATTGCTGCAGGGACTTGCTTCCATTCAACCACAAGAGCATTAGTGAGGTTGGACACTGATTTTGGGCGATTAGGCCTGGCTCGCGGTCAGCGTTCCAATTCATCCCAAAGGTGTTCGATGGGGTTGAGGTCAGGGCTCTGTGCAGGCCAGTCAAGTTCTTCCACACCAATCTCGACAAACCATTTCTGTATGGACCTCGCTTTGTGCACGGGGCATTGTCATGCTGAAACAGGAAAGGGCCTTCCACAAACTGTTGCCACAAAGCTGGAAGCACAGAATCATCTAGAATGTAATTTAATGCTGTAACGTTAAGTTTTCCCTTAACTGGAACTAAGTGGCCTAGCCCGAACCATGAAAAACAGCCCCAGACCATTATTCCTCCTCCACCAAACTTTACAGTTGGCACTATGCATTCAGGCAGGTAGTGTTCTCCTGGCGTCCCCAAACCCAGATTCGTCCGTCGGACTGCCAGATGTTCAATGGTGGCAAGCTTTACACCACTCCAGCCGATGCTTGGCATTGCGCATGGTGATCTTAGGCCATGGAAACCCATTTCATGAAGCTCCCGACAAACAGTTATTGTGTTGATGTTGCTTCCAGAAGCAGTTGGAACTCGGTAGTGAGTGTTGCAACCGAGGACAGACAATTTGTACGCGCTACACGCTTCAGCACTCGGCGGTCCCGTTCTGTGAGCTTGTGTGGCCTACCACTTCACAGCTGAGCTGTTGTTGCTCCTAGACGTTTACACTTCACAATAACAGCACTTACAGTTGACCGGGGCAGCTCTAGCAGGGCAGAAATTTGACAAACTGACACTGAGCTCTTCAGTAAGGCCATTCTTCAGCCAATGTTTGTCTATGGAGATTGCATGGCGGTGTGCTCAATTTTATACACCTGTCAGCAATGGGTGTGGCTGAAATAGCAGAATCCACTAATTTGAAGGGGTGTCCACATACTTTTGTATATATAGTGTAAGTCTTCCAATGGTGCAACTACTGTCGGCATCCAAAGATTATCCAACTTGAATAAAAAGGTAAGGACAAGCACACTGGAATTACGTTGAACCAACGTGGAATAGACCAGTGGATGCTGCTGAGGGGAGGACGGCTCATAATAATGGCTGGAATGGAGTCAATGGAGTGGTATCAACCACATGGAAAGAACATCGTTGATGTGTTTGATACCATTCCATTGACTCCATTCCAGCCATTATTATGAACCATCCTCCCCTCAGCAGCCTCTACTGCAGGGTTCTTCAATTCCGGTCCTGGAGGGCCGAAACACCTCTGTTTTTCATCCTCTCCTTCTAATCAGGGGCTAATTCAGACCTGGGACACCAGGTGAGTGCAATTAACTACCAGGTAGAAATAAAAAACAGAAGTGTTTCGGCCCTCCAGGACCGGAATTGAAGAACCCTGCTCTACTGGAATAGACGTCTGTGCCCAGTGGGACAGCAGTGGTTTAGCTTAAGAGAGATACAGATATCACAGATTATTGATATCTACACAGCGCATTGATGTGAATCCTACTGGATTCATCCCCCTTGGCGTTTTTCCTATTTTGTTGCATTACAACCTGTAATTTAAATTGACTTTTATTTGGATTTCATGTAATGGACATACACAAAATAGTCCAAGTTGGTGAAGTGAAATGAAAAAAAATTACTTGTTTCAGAAATTTCCCCCCAAAAAATAACGGAAAAGTGGTGCGCGCATATGTATTCACCCCCTTTGCTATGAAGCCCCTAAATAAGATCTGGTGCAACCAATTACCTTCAGAAGTCACATAGTTAGTTCAATAAAGTCCACCTGTGTGCAATCTAAGTGTCACATGATCTCAGTATATATACACCTGTTCTGAAAGTCCCCAGAGACTGCAACACCACTAAGCAAGGGGCACCACCAAGCAAGCGTTACCATGAAGACGAAGGAGCTCTCCAAACAGGTCAGGGACAAAGTTGTGGAGAAGTACAGATCAGGGTTGGGTTATAAAAAAATATCAGAAACTTTGAACATCCCATGTAGCACCATTAAATCCATTATTTAAAAAATGGAAAGAATATTGCACCACAACAAACCTGCCAAGAGAGGGCCGCCCAGCAAAACGCATGGACCAGGCAAGGAGGGCATTAATAAGAGAGACAACAAAGAGACCAAAGATAACCCTGAAGGAGCTGCACAGCTCCACAGCAGAGATTGGAGTATCTGTCCATAGGACCACTTTAAGCTGTACACTCCACAGAGCTGGGCTTTACAGAAGAGTCGCCAGGAAAAAGCTTTGCTTAAAGAAAAAAATAAGCAAACACGTTTGGTGTTCGCCAAAAGGTATGTGGGAGACTCCCCAAACATATGGAAGAAGGTACTCTGGTCAGATGAGACTAAAATTGAGCATTTTGGCCATCAAGGAAAACGCTATGTCTGGCGCAAACCAAACACCTCTCATCACCCCGAGAACACCATCCCCACAGTGAAGCATGGTGGTGGCAGCATCATGCTGTGGGGATGTTTGTCATTGGCAGGCACTGGGAAACTGGTCAGAATTAAAGGAATGATAGATGGCGCTAAATACAGGGAAATTCTTGAGGGAAACCTGTTTCAGTCTTCCAGAGATTTGAGACTGGGACGGAGGTTCACCTTCCAGCAGGACAATGACCCTAAGCATACTGCTAAAGCAACACTTGAGTGGTTTAAGGGGAAACATTTAAATGTCTTGGAATGGCCTAGTCAAAGCCCAGACCTCAATCCAATTGAGAATCTGTGGTATGACTTAAAGATTGCTGTACACCAGCGGAACCCATCCAACTTGAAGGAGCTGGAGCAGTTTTGCCTTGAAGAATGGGCAAAATCCCAGTGGCTAGATGTGCCAAGAGACATACCGCAAGAGACTTGCAGCTGTAATTGTTGCAAAAGGTGGCTCTACAAAGTATTGACTTTGGGGGGGTGAATAGTTATGCACACTCAAGTTTTCTGTTTTTTTGTCTTATTTCTTGTTTGTTTCAGAATAAAAAATGTTTTGCATCTTCAAAGTGGTAGGCATGTTGTGTAAATCAAATGATACAAACCCCCCAAAAATCTATTTTAATTCCAGGTTGTAAGGCAACAAAATAGGAAAAATGCCAAGGGGGTAAATACTTTCGCAAGCCACTGTATTTGCGCCTTACGGATTGTGTTTGTTGTGGATGGCTGTTCACAAATGTGTATGTGTATTTTACCCCAATAATGGTTGAATTTAAACAGTTTAAGCTGCCTATCAATCATTGTTTTTGCGACCAGTGGACAGCCAATTAAAAATCTGCTCTTGCAACAGCTGCAGATCCCAGTTTATGGAATAAAAGCTTGAGGGAGTTCCTACCTTCTAAACTCCTCCGTGGTATTGTGCTTCATACTGTCAAAATACAGTTTAATTTAAGAAGACCACGAGTGGGGCTTTTATTGCTCAGTCTAATTCATGCTGATGTAAAAAATAAATCCATAGGCCTGAAGGACACATGCTCAAACTTGCACACTTTTGATTGACTTAAAGGGGCAATCTGTAGTTGCTATGATATATACCCATTGATTCTTGAAGAATATAATTTATAAATGACTTATGCGCTTAGTTCAACTGTCACACCCCAATAGTTCAAATAGAACTTTGTTTTTCTCTAATGTCTGTAAACATTGTAAATGTAAACAAGCATTGTATAACCTCAAAACATGGATAAACATAAAAATATATATCATGGATGGTCAGTCCTTGCATCTATAGCTTTGTCTATTAATCTCAGAAAGGTTACATTTCAGCTTTTTACCAAAACAGAGGCGGGGTATCGCTTTGTTATTTTTTCAACTGTGGATTCACCCTTTAAACAGCTGAAAATTATCGAGATATCAAAGTGTCACCAACAAAAATGTGAACAATAGGCCTATATCAAATGCAGCATATGGCATTCATTTTTCACATGCAAATAGCAGTTTTCGGTAGTGCTCATAGCATGCCATTCCATGAGTGCAGCATTTATTTTTAAACTTGAAGCAATAAGCCCAATTAGTCCTCCATGACAACAAAATCATAAACAACAGAGTAGGGCAGGCTAATAAGTCCTTCATTTTGGGGTTATGCTCAGGTTAAACAATTTTGCTAATCTTTACTTCCGTGTTTCCGAGTCCCATTCTTGAAGATCAACATGTATTAAATGAATTGGAATGACTGGAAATCTGACAGAATTTGGTTTTTAATGTAAAGATATAACCTACTCGTATTATTATCTGTAGTAGAAAGCAATGGATTAAAATAAGCCTACATAACCAACCCATAAAGGAACATGCAACATCCATTAATGGCCAGCTATGTAAACTCTAGCATTGATTTATCCTGCAATAGATGTCATTCAATTGGTAATATTTATTTTTGTCTTCTTCTAATGCCTCTTAAGGGGAAAGTAATCCAAAAGTAACTGAAAGTAATCAGATAACGTTACTAAATTTGGGTAATCCAAACGTTACGTTACTGATTACAATTTGGACAGGTAACTAGTAACTGTAATGGATTACATTTAGAAAGTAACCTACCCAACCCTGGTTATAACGTTAATATGGTGACAACGATGTAGGCTGTGTAGTGGTTAGCGGTTTGGCTTGGAGAGGTTTTGTGCCTGGTCACAGACAGCTGTTGTGTTGTGCACTGAAGTCCACAATCGAAGAGAAAAGGTGAGAGGAGGAGAGCGCGCAGATGCAATAAGTAATTATGCAATGAGCAAAGTGATGATGCTGTCTGTGGCTGCTATGAAAGTGAACTGTGTGTGCAGGTGATCAGGGGTGTATTCCACCGATTCTGTTGCAAAAACGTTTCTTACACGGAAGTAAACGGAATGAAACAGGGAGGGACCTACCTGAATTTGTCCAATACAAACTCTAGTTTTAGACTAATGGTTACACGCCAGATCAGCTAGATGCAGGCAGGAGTGTACAAGGCGGTATTGAATGTGTCACTGTCTATCACCTAGATTACTTCCATTTGTCTCTCGACCTGTGCACCTACGTTATAAACTTTCATTTGAAGACAAGGTTGTAGCAACCTCATGATGGGTATAGGGCATATTTGAGTATCATGTAGTAGCCTACACCTATCGATGTTACATTGAACTGGGTGAATGGAATATGAATGACAGTCATCCAACATGCTGTAATAGAAATAAGGCCATGCTCATAAAAATATATATATATTGTCCCAGTGGCACCGACCGCCACTGGGACAAATCCAAAATGGATTTGAGATCTGACCCCCACATATGTCACAGGACTCACACATTACATTTAAACTGCTGTCATAATGTCATAAAGTCCTATGTAATAATAAAAAGCATCTCTGCCTGAATACCGCTGGTGTGATCATAAACAGTGCCCTCCGTAATTATTGGGCCATTGAAGCATTTTTTCTTCTTTGGTCCCATATTCATAGCATTCAATACTAATTGGAATTCCTACATCAAGCTTGTGACTCTGCACATTTCTTGGATGCATTTTCTGTTTGTTTTGGTTGTGTTTCTGAATATTTTGTACTCAATAGAAATGAATGGTAAATACTGTATTGTGTCATTTTGGAGTCACTTTTATTGTAAATAAGAATAGAATATGTTTCTGAACACTTCTACATTAATGTGGATGCTACTGTAACAGTGTTGCTTCCGTCCCTCTCCTCGCCCCTACCTGGGCTCGAACCAGGGACCCTCTGCACACATCGACAACAGTCACCCTCGAAGCACCGTTACCCATTGCTCCGCAAAAGCCGCGGCCCTTGCAGAGCAAGGGAAACAACTACTTCAATGTCTCAGAGCGAGTGACGTCACCGATTGAAACGCTACTAGCGCTCACCGCTAACTAGCTAGCCATTTCACACCGGTTACACTACCATGATTACGGTAATCCTGAATGAATCATGAATAATGATGAGTGAGAAAATTACAGATGCACAAATATCATACCCCTAAGACATGCTAACCTCTCACCATTACAGGGGAGGTTAGCATTTTTGGGGGGTTACAATATTTGTGCATCTGTAACTTGGATATGGGACTAAATACTTAACTTTGTACAACTTTAATACACATACACTATATATACAAAAGTATGTGGACACCCCTTCAAATGAGTGGATTCGGCTATTTCAGCCACACCCGTTGCTGACAGGTTTATAAAATCGAGCACACAGCCATGCAATCGCCATATACAAACATTGGCAGTAGAATGGCCTTACTGAAGCACTCTTTCAACGTGGCACTGTCATAGGATGACACTTCTCCAACAAGTCAGTTCGTCAAATTTCTGCCCTTCTAGAGCTTCCCCGGTCAACTGTAAGTGCTGTTATTGTGAAGTGGGTACGTCTAGGAGCAACAACGGCTCAGCCACGAAGTGGTAGGCCACACAAGCTCACAGAACGGGACCGCCGAGTGCTGAAGCAACACTCACTACCGAGTTCCAAACTCTCTCTGGAAGCAACATCAACACAAGAACTGTTCATCGGGAGCTTCATGAAATGGGTTTCCAGGGCCGAGCAGCCGCACACAAGCCTAAGATCACCATGCGCAATGCCAAGCGTCGGCGTGATGAATCACGCTTCACCATCTGGCAGTCCGATGGACGAATCTGGGTTTGGCGGATGCCAAGAGAACGCTACCTGCCCGAATGCATAGTGCCAACTGTAAAGTTTGGTGGAGGAGGAATAATGGTCTGGGGCTGTTGTTCATGGTTTGGGCTAGGCCCCTTAGTTCCAGTGAAGGGAAATTGTAACTCTACAGCATACAATGACATTCTAGACGATTCTGTTTTTCCAATTTTGTTGCAACAGTTTGGGGAAGGCCCTTTCCTGTTTCAGCATGACAATGCCCCCGTGCACAAAGTGAGGTCCGTACAGAAATGGTTTGTCGAGATCTGAGTGGAAGAAGTTGACTGGCCTACACAGAGCCCTGACCTCAACCCCATCGAACACCTTTGGGTGTTAGGCCGACTGTGAGCCAGGCCTAATCGCTCAACATCAGTGCCCGACCTCTCTAATGCTCTTGTGGCTGAATGTAAGCAAGTCCAGAAGAGTGGAGGCTGTTATAGCAGCAAAGGGGGAACCAACTCCATATTAATGTCAATGATTTTTGGAATTAGATGTTTGACGAGCAGATTTCCAAATACTTTTGGTCATGTAGTGTAAGTGAATTTGTCACAATACTTTTGGTCCCCTAAAATGGGGGGACTATATATAAAAAGTGTTGTCATTTCTAAATGGTGAAACCAATATGTACACAAATACCCTCAAATAAAAGCTGAGAATCTATACTTTAACTTCAACGTAATTGTTTGATTACAAATCCAAATCTTTGGAGTATAGAGCCAAAAGAAGACAAAATGCTTCACTGTCCCAATAATTACAGAGGGCACTGCACTTAGACCTCATTAGCTAGCTAGGTCGTGACTACTGTACTGTCCCTGTGTGGTATTGTAAGCCAGTGTTTGTCAGCATGTGTTTTGTTTTCCCTATAATAATGGTATAATGGTATGGAAATGGATGCAAATCCGCTAGGTGGGCGACATGCTGTTACAGTTAATCCAGTCAGGAGAGAGTTAACTAACGTGTTTTAGTACCCAGGTGGTGTGTGTGTGTGTGTGTGTGTGTGTGTGTGTGTGTGTGTGTGTGTGTGTGTGTGTGTCTCACTCACTAATGGGAAGCAGGATGGTAGGAATGTGGCCGACAGGGAGAAGAGGGAGAGATGATCACAGTGATCATCACACCAGCTAACCCATTATGAGCTGCTCTGTATCCATCGTATACTCTGATTATCTAAGAGTGCCTATTTCTGCATGAACATATCTCCTGCTGCATAAATGCAAGGGCACACACACACACACACACACACACACACACACACACACACACACTGCAGAATTGAAAGCACACACACGCAAACATAGTCACAAACAAACACACACACACACTTAATGATCTGAAGCAACTTGCTGCAGATCTGATCAATGTAGAGGAGAGAATCACAGGGATTTTCAGTACATTCTCAGATTTTCAATCAGATACAAAGTTCAGCGATAAATCCATGTTTGTTGTCGTGCTGTTCAAGGCAGTTTGAGGACAATCATGCCAGGCAAGCCCTCTGCCTTGTTAGAAACAGGCTTACTCCACCACTGGCTCTTGCATTAGAAACATTATGAAGTGAGCTTTGCTAGTCTCTAAAATGCATGATTCATTCAGACTGCATCATTGCTTAACATGTATAAAATGCATGATTGATTAATGTAGATTACTGTTGCTTGCTGGTGAACAGCTTTTTATTGAGAGAATGTTTCCAGTAGCCTATACTTTGAATGCCACAGAGTTTTCCCAGAAACTGTCCCTTTCTAG
Organism: Coregonus clupeaformis; assembly: GCF_020615455.1. NCBI lineage: Eukaryota > Metazoa > Chordata > Actinopteri > Salmoniformes > Salmonidae > Coregonus > Coregonus clupeaformis. The sequence goes on along the minus strand of NC_059224.1, from coordinate 11,886,482 downwards.
TTGTTGAACATTATAGTGATATAGCACTAAAACCCTCATCATAGAAGAACCCATTGGTCCATAGAACTTGAACACTCATTGTAAAGCCCATTGGACCCTAGAACCAGAACCCTCATTGTAGAACTCATTGAACCCTAGAACTACAGTGACTTCGGAAGGTATTCAGACCCCTTGACTTTTTCCACATTTTGTTACATTACAGCCTTATACTAAAATCAATAAAAAAGTGTTTTTCCTCATCAATCTACACACAATACCCCATAATGAAAAATGTCCATAAGTATTCAGACCCTTTACTGAGTACTTTGTTGAAGCACCTTTGGCAGCGAATACAGCAGTGAGCATTCTTGGGTATGACACTACAAGCTTGGCACGCCTGTATTTGGGGAGTTCTCCCATTCTTCTCTGCAGATCCTTTCAAGCTCTGTCTCGTTGGATGGGGAACGTTGCTGCACAGCTATTTTCAGGTCTCTCCAGAGGTGTTAGATCGGGTTCAAGTCTGGGTTCTGGATGGGCCACTCAAGGACATTCAGAGACTTGTCCCGAATCCACTCCAGCGTTGTCTTGGCTGTGTGCTTAGAGTCGTTGTCCTGTTGGAAGGTGAACCTTCACCCCAGTCTGAGGTCCTGAGCGCTCTGGAGCAGATTTTCATCAAGGATCTCTCCGTTCATCTTTGCCTCGATCCTGACTACTCTCTCAGTCCCTGCCACTGAAAAACATCCCCACTGCATGATGCTGCCACCATCATGCTTCACTGTAGGGATGATGCCAGGCTTCCTCCAGACGTGTTGCTTGGCATTCAGGCCAAAAAGTTCAATCTTGGTTTCATCAGACCAGAGAATCTTGTTTCTCATGGTCTGAGAGTCTTTAGGTGCCTTTTGGCAAACTCCAAGCAGGCAGTCATGTGCCTTTTACTAAGGAGTGGCTTCCATCTGGCCACTCTACCATAAAGGCCTAATTGGTAGAGTGCTGCAGAGATGGTTGTCCTTCTGGAAGTTTCTCCGATCTCCACAGAGGAACTCTAGAGCTCTGACAGAGTGACCATCAGGTTCTTGGTCACCTCCCTGACCAAGGCCCTTCTCCCCCGATTGCTCAGTTTGACTGAGCGACCAGCTCTAGGAATAGCCTTGGTGGTTCCAAACTTCTTCCATTTAAGAATGATGGAGACACTGTGTTCTTGGGGACCATCAATGCTGCTGAAATGTTTTGGTACCCTTCCCCAGATCTGTTCCTCGACACAATCCTGTCTCGGAGCTCTACGGACAATTCCTTCGACTTCATGACTTGGTTTTTGCTCTGACATGCACTGTCAACTGTGGGACCTTATATAGACAGGTGTGTGCCTTTCCAAATCATGTCCAATCAATTGAATTTACCACAGGTAGACTCCAATCAAGTTGTAGAAACATCTCAATGATGATCAATGGAAACAGGATGCACCTCAGCTCAATTTCGAGTCTCATAGCAAAGGGTCTGAATACTTATGTAAATAAGGTATTTCTGTTTTTTATTTTTTATACATTTGCTAAAATTTCTAAAAAACTGTTTTCGCTTTGTCATTATGGGGTATTGTGTGTAGATTGCAGAGGAAATGTTTTTATTTGACCCATTTTAGAATAAAGCTGTAACAAACAAAATGTGCAAAATGTCAAGGGGTCTGAATACTTTCCGAAGGCACTGTATACCCTCATTGTAAAAACCCTCAAATGTGGTGTTTCCTTAGCCATACATTGCAGACATGTCCGTCCTTTCAAGACTGTCTGCACAATCCCACAGTGATCTGCAGAGACAGATGGACACCCCAGAGCTCTTACCGCTGTTTCACATCCTCACCTAACACATCCACCACCATCAAACCACAACCATCTCTGAACCAGCGAGCCACATGAGAAACCATAGAGTACCAGAGACAGCAGGCTACCTCTCCACGGCCCACCGCTTTTCTCTCCCGGCTGTCAGTAATGACGGGTCCATCATGGAAATTGCCCATCTCCTCTTCAGATGAAAAGAAGATGACTGCAGTGAGCTGAAGCAGCGCTGTGCTTTGTGGAGAGGCTTAGGCTAGACAGCTTAATGGTGGTAAGGGAAGAGTATTAAGTGTAAAGTATTGAGGAAGAGCTATTTCTCCAGTGTTCTGTTGACAGTCTTTCATATCCAATAATAACTCTTTACAAGAAATGGTAATGAGAGACAGATAGATCAGTGTTTGTCATACAAACGCAGAGACACGTACATGCAGAAATTCACACACACGTATACACACATCAGCATTCATAACACACATACAGTGCCTTCGGAAATTATTCAGACCCCTTGACTTTTTCCATATTTTGTTACGTTACAGCCTTATTCTAAAATTTATAAAATAAAATCAAATAAAATCCTCAGCAATCTACACACTATACCCCATAATGACAAAGGGAAAACAGGTTTTTAGACATTTTTGTATTAAAAATTAAAAACAGAAATATTTTATTTACATAAGTATTCAGACCCTTTGCTATGAGACTCGAAATTGAGCTCAGGTGCATCCTGTTTCCATTGATCATTCCTTTGAGATGTTTCTACATCTTGAATGGAGTCCACCTGTGGTAAATTCAATTGATTGGGCATGATTTGGAAAGGCACACACCTGTCTATATAAGGTCCCTCAGTTGACAGTGCATGTCAGAGCAAAAACCAAGCCATGAGGTCGAAGGAATTGTCCGTAGAGCTCCGAGACAGAATTCTGTCGAGGCACAGATCTGGGGAAGGGTACCAATACATTTAAGCAGCATTGAAGGTCCCCAAGAACACAGTGGCCTCCATCATTCTTAAATTGACTCTTCCTAGAGCTGTCAACCCGGCCAAACTGAGCAATCGGGGGAGAAGGGCCTTGGTCAGGGAGCCAAGAACCCAATGGTCACTCTGACAGAGCTCTAGAGTTCCTCTGTGGAGATCGGAGAACCTTCCAGAAGGACAACCATCTCTGCAGCACTCCACCAGTCAGGCCTTTATGGTAGAGTGGCCAGACGGAAGCCACTCCTCAGTAAAAAGCATGTGATAGCTTGGAGTTTGCAAAAAGGCACCTAAAGACTCTCAGACCATGAGAAACAAGATTCTCTGGTCTGATGAAATCAAGATTGAACTCTTTGGCCTGAATGCCAAGTGTCACGTCTGGAGGAAACCAGGCACCATCCCTATGGTGAATCATGCTGTGGGGATGTTTTTCAGCGGTAGGGACTGGGAGACTAGTCAGGATATAGGCAAAGATGAACGGAGCAAAGTACAGAGAGATCCTTGATGAAAACCTGCTCCAGAGCGCTCAGGACCTCAGACTGCGGCGAAGGTTCACATTCCAACAGGACAACGACCCTAAGCACAACGCAGGAGTGGCTTTGGGACAAGTCTCTGAATGTCCTTGAGTGGCCGAGCCAGAGCCCGGACTTGAACCTGATCGAACATCTCTGGAGAGACCTTAATATAGCTGTGCAGCAACGCTCTCCATCCAACCTGACAGAGCTTGCCAAAGGTGCCTCAACAAAGTACTGAGTTAAGGGTCTGACTTATGTAAATCTGATATTTCTGTTTTTTATTTTTAATACATTTGAAAAAAGATCTAAAAACCAGTTTTTGCTTTGTCATTATGGGGTATTGTGTGTAGATTGATGAGGGGAAAAAACTATTTAATCCATTTTAGAATAAGCTGTAACGTAACAAAATGTGGAAAAAGTCAAGGGGTCTGAATACTTTCCGAATGCACTGTACATCATCAAATACACACACACACACACACACACACACACACACACACACACACACACACACACACTACGCACACTATTAATCCCACCTACAGCAGACGTTTTTTGTCGGCATGAATCAACCACAGTCTCTCACCTCTCTCAGCTTTCTCTCAGAAGCAGACGGGGAGTGGACAGACAGTGAAGCAGAGCACTTTGAAAAGACCGATGAGTCTCTTATCCAACTTTACATCAAAGTCAAGTATGGACATTAACAACCCATCGGTGTATTCCTCAGGCTTCATTAGTGCAGTAATCTCACAGTTTGGAGGAATGTCTTCCTCTTCACTGTGAGAGATAGGCTCTTAGTGGCTCTTCTAGTGTGAAATAATATGAAGATCTTCTCAAATATTAATCAGACTGGTTGCTTCTGAACCCTCTGGTCCAGCACTGAAACTGAGAGGAGATTGAAACTACAAGTTTCCCAATCCCAGATTCAGCATACTGTAGTTCTGGACTATTACACATGCTCAATAAAGGCTGTTCACTGAAAGTGCTTTTTAGTCCAGGGCTTAATCTGGCTCCGGGAACCTAGTCCTTTAAGTCTCCCTGTTTGCTTATTCGTATCAATGTGGTGAATCTGAGGGGATGTCATTGAGCGAAGAGTTCTTCCAGCAACACTGTTTGTCACGTAAGACAAGTTCAGCAGGAGAAACTGGGGAAATGTAGCTGAAACAATCCTCAATCGCAAAAATGGTGAATCGTTAATGTATCACATTGAAGTCAAGATTGCTTTCTGTCTCGATTTATTTAAATTTTAGACACCCCTTTCAAATAATCACAGAACAACCAAATAGAAGATACATCTGGAACTGAAAACTTTAGTTGTGTCGATCCTGGATCGTCATTTAGTTGTGTCCCTGGATCGTCATTTAGTTGTGTCGATCCTGGATCATCATTTAGTTGTCAAAGACGAGGAGTGCAGTTTACCATTGTGACTTTGAATACTGAAGACTTCATCATGATGAATGTTAAATATCACACCGGTATTTGTTCTGTCATGTGTAAACCATGTGACTGACAGTGACACCATAGTAAAAAAGATAATGGGACAACATCAGCAGGTCTGTGTTCCTGGGGCTCAGCTGTTCAAACGCCATGCGGCGCCTAGCGCTCACCGATGGGGCTTAGCATGTAATTAGACATCTGTCATACTCTAATCATACTCTAATCATTCTCGTCTCTGGTGAATCACAGGAAATAGAGGAAATAGCACTAACTCTCATTAAGAAAGACAGGCTCTTCATCTGGTTTCTGTTTGTTTAGAATGTAGATGGTTAATGTCATCTGCTGTGACTATGTGTGCATCATTGACAGATTGAGCCCGGTAATAACATGCAAAACCAAAGAATAGAGTTTGTGTATGAATTAGCGAGACTTGCTGCATGTGTATATAATCTATGAATCAAGTGTGTGGGTGAGCCTAAAGAGTTCAGTATGTTTGCACAGCACATTATTCATACTGGACAGTGATGAGTTAAAAACAGCTTGGATTTCTCAGAAACGGTTCTATTGTATTGACAGTTTTATGAGATGGAGGCCAGCACAGTGAGTAGAGTGTGGGCACAGGCACACAAAGAGACATCATTTTCTATTGATGAGAAGCCTGTTGATGTTCTGTGTTGGAGGCCAGAGTCTGATGCTGCACTGGAGCAAAGCTAGCTTACTCCACACTGAAAAACGAACTGCCATCTCCTTTACATGACAATGGACTGACTAACCAGTCAATGGCAATCGTTATGTAGTTCCCTCTGGCTACATGTTACTTAGATATTGTGTTGTATTGGAATGTGAGAGGTAATGGTTGCTGTATGAGACACGTTGAAACATAAAGAGCAATGTATTAAATACACGGTTTGTAGTACAGTATGTGCAGGTACATTTGACTTTTATACATTTTGAAGCACAAAATAACGTAACGATGGACAGCGTTCAATAACATACAGGTGGATAACGTTGATTTCATACAGTACATCATTCTGGAGATCATTGATAATGTACCAATGGACCACATTGCACATAATGCACAGACTAAATATATTGATCTCACATGCTCTCTAGACGTAAGACATTCAAATTAAATAACCCATCTCAGTACTTCTCAGTGGGTCCAGTCTTACGGAGTTATTCCTTGCCCTTGGCTTGATGCAGATGTGTTTGATGGTATTACTCTAAGAGAATTTTCCAGAAAAGAGAAGGATTAAGCGGTGCGTTCGTTTTTTAGTAGGGCCTCTCTCCGCTTCCGGGCTTCTAAGAGTTAATGGAATATATTTCTTAGTGTTTATTTATAACCTCTAACTGTGCTATATGCACATGGAATGGCCCACCCATCTAAACAACCCAGGGCTATAGAGCTCGCCGGAAATGAGCTACCTCTGGTTCGTTCAGCCATCCCTATGGGAAAAATGAATGGCGAAAGAATAGGGTTTTGGAATAAATGCGGAAAATAAGGTCTGAGGTTAACACAGGCTGAGCAGATCTTATACGTTTTATTCTATGAGATAATAGCAGTTAGTTAACATGACCTTCATGAATTATGACGACTTCATGTGCTTTATGTGTTTTTGTTTTATTACATACAGAGAGGGAAAAAAGTATTTGATCCCCTGCTGATTTTGTAAGTTTGCCCACTGACAAAGAAATGATCAGTCTATAATTTTAATGGTAGGTTTATTTCAACAGTGAGAGACAGAATAACAACAACAAAAAAACAAAAAAAGCATGTCAAAAATTTTATGAATTGATTTGCATTTTAATGAGGGAAATAAGTATTTGACCCTCTGCAAAACATGACTTAGTACTTGGTGGCAAAACACTTGTTGACAGTCACAGAGGTCAGACGTTTTTTGTAGTTGGCCACCAGGTTTGCACACATCTCAGGAGGGATTTGGTCCCACTCCTCTTTGCAGATCTTCTCCAAGTCATTAAGGTTTCGAGGCTGACGTTTGGCAACTCGAACCTTCAGCTCCCTCCAAATATTTTCTATGGGATTAAGGTCTGGAGACTGGCTAGGCCACTCCAGGACCTTAATGTGCTTCTTCTTGAGCCACTCCTTTGTTACCTAGGCCGTGTGTTTTGGGTCATTGTCATGCTGGAATACCCATCTACGACCCATTTTCAATGCCCTGGCTGAGGGAAGGAGGTTCTCACCCAAGATTTGACGGTACATGGCCCCGTCCATTGTCCCTTTGATGCAGTGAAGTTGTCCTGTCCCCTTAGCAGAAAAACACCCCCAAAGCATAATGTTTCCACCTCCATGTTTGACGGTGGGAATGGTGTTCTTGGGGTCATAGGCAGCATTCCTCCTCCTCCAAACATGGCGAGTTGAGTTGATGCCAAAGAGCTCCATTTTGGGCTCTTCTGACCACAACACTTTCACCCAGTTCTCCTCTGAATCATTCCGATGTTCATTGGCAAACTTCAGACGGGCATGTACATGTGCTTTCTTGAGCAGGGGGACCTTGCGGGTGCTGCAGGATTTCAGTCCTTCACGGCGTAGTGTGTTACCCATTGTTTTCTTGGTGACTATGGTCCCAGCTAACTTGAGATCATTGACAAGATCCTCCCGTGTAGTTCTGGGCTGATTCTTCACCGTTCTCATGATCATTGCAACTCCACGAGGTGAGATCTTGCATGGAGCCCCAGGCAGGGGCGGTGTGTTCAATAGGGCGATATGGGCGACGCACTGCCAAACGGGAAAAGGAAGGGATTTTTTTTCTAATCAATTATATCACGGCAACAGTAGTTATCAGTGTTCTAATCTGATCTGACTGCCACTAAATGTCAAATCAGGCTAAAGTCGTGCTTCAAATGGCCCCGCCCGTTTTTGGGGCGATTTCAGTCATGTTGAAAATCGCCCAGAAGTCTGTCATAGACTCCCATGTAAAATCTATTTTTTTCAAATTTCAAAGCTTTCAATACAATCTCTATGGGTGTCTGTGGGCTTGCACTTACGCGCTTTCGTCATACGTGACGTAACCATGAACGTAACTAAGAAAATAGCGGCTAGCAGCGTCTCTGTTGCGACCTGCAGTGTGGCGTTATCTTATGTTTTTAATTTGTACACTTAGTGGCGTTATTTTATGTTTTTAATTTGTACACTTAGTTTACAAACATTCTGCCAACCATGGATTTCCAGTGGTGGGTTTTGGACTGATCTTGTTGATCGTGTACATACCCGCTACGAACGGACTAAATAATGAAAACGCTGCTGGCAGCGGAATCCAATACAGCTGGGAGACTTGGCTGGATGACAGAGTCCCGGACAGAGAAGTGGAGCCGGCCGACTTCACCCTGGTCAGAGCGGACCGCGATCTGACAGTCACAGGGAAAATCGATCCTGGTAAGAGAGCGACTCTGTACCCCCGACATTGAACTGCTTTCTGTGTCACTGCGACCTTACTATCTGCCCCGTGAGTTCCCCCAATTGTTTGTTACCGTTGTGTACTGTTGATAATCACAAGTTTACTGGAGAACTGAGACCAAGTAGAGACTTTGGACAGGGTGGATATGGTATAATAAAGGCAGTTTATTCAGAGGTAAAGATATCTGGAATCGCGTGCACGGACTCGTTCGTCAAACTCTTAGGGAGCTATCTGAAGAGAGCCCCGAAAACATTGTGTGCAGACATTTTATACAATAAATGATGTAGGTTGAATCTAGTAGTTCTGATCTTCTGATTGGTCCTGATGAGTTGGGCGAGGTCCCCTCCACTGTTGCATTGGCTCTGAGTCGGGTTCTCTGTCTTCAAATGTTCAGCCTAAAGAGAGGGGATTTTTGTGTGTGTGTGTGTGTGTGTTTAACAGTGATGATGTGTGTGTGTGTGTGTGTTATCAGTGATGATGTGTGTGTGTGTGTGTGTGTGTGTGTGTGTGTGTGTGTGTGTGTGTGTCCTCAGAGCAAGAACTCGTGAGTTGGAAGAACTGAGAGACCTATGGCGTGGGTGTTGTCCTTGGCCACCTGCTGACAAGGCTGACAAGATAGGACTCTTTTGTCCATTGTTATAGGATAGGAACAGCATTGATTGAAAACAAACGCCCAACACAAAATGGGTCATGCACAAGATTTTAGTCAGACCAAGCTATAACATTATATATTTACTACGACAGTACATTCAACCAAAAGCTAATATAACAAAGGCATCAGAGATTATTTATAATCTGTCACAGAAACTGGAATCCATCTCCCCAGATCAGTCAATAAATGCTTCTGGTATTGACTTATATGCTGCCCCTGTCTTCATGTTGTTGCTGGACATATCTTTTTTAAAATGTGTGTAGGTCACCTAAATCATCAGAAAAATTGCCCCTCCTGAGAATTTTTTCAGGAGCCGCCACTGGCCCCAGGCCAAGGGAGATTGACAGTTCAGTGTTTCTTCCATTTGCGAATAATCGCACCAACTGTTGTCACCTTCTCACCAAGCTGCTTGGCGATGGTCTTGTAGCCCATTCCAGCCTTGTGTAGGTCTACAATCTTGTCCCTGACATCCTTGGAGAGCTCTTTGGTCTTGGCCATGGTGGAGAGTTTGGAATCTGATTGATTGATTGCTTCTGTGGACAGGTGTCTTTTATACAGGTAACAAGCTGAGATTAGGAGCACTCCCTTTAAGAGTGTGCTCCTAATCTCAGCTCGTTACCTGTCTAAAAGACACCTGGGAGCCAGAAATCTTTCTGATTGAGAGGGGGTCAAATACTTATTTCCCTCATTAAAATGCAAATCAATTTATAACATTTTTGACATGTGTTTTTCTGGATTGTTTTGTTGTTATTCTGTCTCTCACTGTTCAAATAAACCTACCATTAAAATTATAGACTGATCATTTCTTTGTCAGTCGGCAAACGTACAAAATCAGCAGGGGATCAAATACTTTTTTCCCTCACTGTACATTCTTCAAAATTCACAAAAAGTGACATTAGCTGATGAAGAACAAAACGTATAAGATCTCCTAAGCCTGTGTTTACCACAGACCTTATTTTCTGTATTTATCCAAAAACCCTATAAAAACTTCATTTATTTTGCCATAGGCAAAAATAAGACATTACTATTTATTTCTATAGAAGCACGATTTACCCCCCAATTGTTTTTTGTTGTTGTTTTTTTTGGACATCCATTTACAATTCTTGACATACAGTACAAATAACAGGACAAAGCATTTACAATTCTTGACATACAGTATGTACAAATACATCATTTTAATTTATTTTTTCTTATTAGAACAAACCCACCCCAAACCCACCACAAAAATGCAAAAAAAAATGTTTAAATAAACGAAATAAAAAAAGCTTTCAATGTGAAAATAATATTACAACCAATCACAACATACTATCCCCTCCCTCCCATCGTTCCCTGTTGGCCCAAGTTGTTAATTCTAAATAGGGCTGTGTGTTTTGGTTGATCATGTCACATGACCTGGATTTTAACCTTCACTTATAGCTTTTTCATCAAGCTGTCCCCTTTTCTTTTTATGGCAGATGGTCCAACACCATCTTCAGACAATTGCTTTCATTTTTGGTCTAATTCTAATTTCTGGAAAAGGCTTAAAATAAAGGTACAAATCCAGATCACTTAATTAACCAAAACACAGGGCCTTATTCCTGACCAATAGAGGGTGATTGGTCAAAGAAGGAAATTAAAGGTTGCCATCTCAGGAAATTGTTTTCAACGCTTCCTCTCAGAGTATATTTTTTGTTTTCCAATACTCCGACAGCATATAACTGTGATCAGTGGGAGACATCGAGCATCTGTCACGTGTATCAATTCTGTCTAGGAAAAACGTACGTTTTATCTTGCTGAAATTAATTCTATGCAAGACTTTAAACTGAATTAAACTTAACCGAGCACAGGAAGATGTGGTGTTAACCCTATGAAGGGCCACCCCCCACCAGTCATCTGTAAAGTCAAGTTCAAGTTATTTCCCCCAGTCAGTCTTTAGTTTGTTGATTGGAGAGGTTTCAGAGGAGTCTCGAAATGAGACCTCCCTGAATCTGTGAGAGCGACATGATCCCTTCTAATAGCGTGCTAGGAGGTGATTGAGGAAAGGGAAGTGAGAACGAACAAAGTTATGAGCTTTAAAAAAGCGGAAAAGGTTTGAGGCAGATTATATTTACCAACAAGATCATTCAAACTGGCAAAGGTCCCATCTAAAAATACATTTTTGAAACATACCAAACCCCTCTCTCGCCACAAAACAAAAACCTGGTCAAGATTGGAGGGTAGAATTAGATCGTTGTCACAAATAGGGCCTAGAAGACAAAAGGCAGGAAGTCTAAAATGCTGAAATTGTTTTTCTTCTACATCTTCAGAGTAGAGAGCACAATGGAATTTGTAGTGTACTTTGGAGGACATAGGGATAGTGGGGCACAGATTAGAGTAGAAAGCGAAGATGATTGGCAAGAATGCACTTCTATTGAGCACTAGATGGTATTTGGAGCATTTTGTCATACCAAAATATTTATTCCCCATACATTTATATAATTTAATTCCTTGCCATAGAAAGAGGCAGTCTCTTCAAAGAGGGGGTTATATAAATTGATTGAGTGAGTAGGAGCCTTCTCTATTCCCCACCCGCTGCAATGCCAACATATTGATGCTCTGCATCAGAAATATACCCTCTTTTCAGAAGTATGGAAGGGAGGAGGAGGGCGAGGAGGGAGGAGGAGAAAAAACTGAATGCATTCAAACTGCAGGGCTGACTGAATTGATGGGCACCAAGAGTGGAGGATTTCTTAGGCTAACAATTTGCATAATGGGAAAGTGGTTGGAGTTTGGAGGCGAGAGCTCTCTTCTCTTCTTCTTCTGTGTTATGAGGACAGCTGCTGAAGTGGAAGGAAGGGAAATGGCTGTGATCAGATACAGTGCCTTCAGAAAGTATTCATACCACTTATTCCACATTTGTTTGTTACAGCCTGAATTCAAAATGGATTAAATTGATTTTTTTCTCTCCCATCTACACACAATAACTCATAATGACAAAGTGAAAACACGTTTTAAGAACTTTTTGCAAATTTATTGAAAATGAAATACAGATATATCTCATTTACATAAGTATTGGTTAGAATCACCTTAGGCAGCGATTACAGCTGTGACTCTTTCTGGGTAAGTCTCTAAGAGCTTTGCACACCTGGATTGTACAATATTTGCCCATTATTATTTTCAAAATTCTTCAAGCTCTGTCAAGTTGGTTGTTGATCATTGCTAGACAACCATTTTCAAGTCTTGCCATAGATTTTCAAGCAGATTTAAGTCAAAACTGTAACTCGGTCACTCAGGAACATTCACTGTCTTCTTGGTAAGCAACTCTAGTGTAGACTTGGCCTTGTGTTTTAGGTTATTGTCCTGCTGAAAAGTGAATTCATCTCCCAGATTCTTCAAATAGCCACCATTTGCCTTGATGACATCTTTGCACACTCTTGGCATTCTCTCAACCAGCTTCACCTGGAATGCTTTTTCAACAGTCTTGAAGGAGTTCCCACATATGCTGAGCACTTGTTGGCTGCTTTTCCTTCACTCTGCGGTCCGACTCATCCCAAACCATCTCAATTTGGTTGAGATCGGAGGATTGTGGAGGCCAGGTCATCTGATGCAGCACTCCATCACTCTCCTTCTTGGTCAAATAGTCCTTACACAGCCTGGAGGTATGTTGGGTCATTGTCCTGTTGAAAAACAAATAATAGTCCCACTAAGCCCAAACCAGATGGGATTGCATATCACAGACATTGTCACCAGCAAAGCACTCCCACACCATAACACCTCCTCCTCCATGCTTTACGGTGGGAAATACACATGTGGAGATCATCCGTTCACCCACACCGCGTCTCACAAAGCCACGGTGGTTGGAACCAAAATTCTACAATTTGGACTCCAGACCAAAGGACACATTTCCACCGGTCTCATGTCCATTACTCGTGTTTCTTGGCCCAAGCAAGTCTCTTCTTCTTATTGGTGTCCGTTATGTAGTGGTTTCGTTGCAGCAATTCGACCATGAAGGCCTGATTCACACAGTCTCCTCTGATCCTTTGATGTTGAGATGTGTCTGTTACTTGAACTCTGTGAAGCATTTATTTGGGCTGCAATTTCTGAGGCTGGTAACTCTAATGAACTTATCCTCTGCAGCAGAGGTAACTCAGGGTCTTCCATTCCTGTGGCGGTCCTCATGAGAGCCAGTTTCATCATAGCGCTGGATGGTTTTTGCGACTGCACTTGAAGAAACTTTAAAAGTTCTTAAAATTATCCGTATTGACTGACCTTCATGTCTTAAAGTAATGATGGACTGTCATTTGTCTTTGCTTATTTGAGCTGTTCTTGCCATAATATGGACTTGGTCTTTTACCAAATAGGGCTATCTTCTGTTTACCCCCTTACCTTGTCACAACACAACTGATTGGCTCAATTGCATTAAGAAGGAAAGAAATTCCACAAATTAACTTTTAAGAAGACACACTTGTTAATTGAAATGCATTCTGGTTGACTACATCATGAAGCTGGTTGAGAGAATGCCAAGAGTGTGCAAAGTTGTCATCAAGGCATAGGGTGGCTATTTGAAGAATCTCAAATATAAAATATATTTTAATCTGTTTAACACATTTTTTGGTTAATACATGATTCCATATGTGGTATTTCATAGTTTTGTTGACTTCACTATTATTCTACAATGTAGAAAATAGTAAAAATAAAGAAAACCCTTGAATGAGTATGTGTTCTAAAACCTTTGACCGGTAGTGTATAAAGGACGCGGCTAGGGATGCCATCTTTGCCGGCAGCCTTGCGAGGGTTAACATGCTTAAATGTCTTACTCACGTAGGCCACGGAGAACGAGAGCCCACAGTCCTTGGTAGCGGGCCGCGTTGGTGGCACTGTGTTATCCTCAAAGCGGGCAAAGAAGGTGTTTAGCTTGTCCGGAAGCAAGACGTCGGTGTCTGCGACGTGGCTGGTTTTCCCTTTGTAATCCGTGATTGTCTGTAAAATACGTCTCGTGTCTGAGCCGTTGAATTGATACTGAGAACCCAGCTGGCTGTATGGACGAAGACAGTATATCCCGAGAGAGCCATGTTTCCATGAAACAGAGTATGTTACAATCCCTGATGTCTCCCTGGAAGGAGATTCTCACCCTGAGCTCATCTACTTTATTATCCAGAGACATAACATTAGCGAGTTATATACTCAGAAGTGGTAGATGGTGTGCGCACCTCCTGAGTCGGACTAGAAGTCCACTCCGAATACCTCTTCACCACCGGCGATGTTTTGGATCAGCCTCTGGAATCAGTTCAATTATGAACAAAGGATCCAATTCGGGAAAGTCGTATTCCTGGTCGTAATGCTGGTGAGTTACTGCCGCTCTGATATCCAAAAGTTATTTCCGGCTATATGTAATAACACAAATACATTTCTGGGCTAATAATGTAAGAAATAACACACACAAAAAAAAATACTGCAAAGTTGCTTAGGAGCTAGAAGCAGAGCTGCCCTATCTGTTGGCGCCATTTTGCCATCAACCCCTGGAAGGCATGTTGTTGATGTTAGTTCTGTATGTGCAGTTAAGGGCAAGGCATGCTGCTCTGTTTTGAGCCAGCTGCAGCTTTGCTAGGTCTTTCTTTGCTGCACTTGACCATATTACCGGACAGTAATCAAGATGGGACAAGACCGGAGCCTAAACAACTACTACAGTCAATTTTTGTGTAAAAAAAATCAGAACATATTTTTATAACAGATATACCCCTACCCATCTTCACAACAACTTTGTCAATATGACTTGCCCATGATAATTGACCATCCAATGTTATACCTAGGAGTTTAGCTTCCTTTATGTACAACTCAAGTTAAGGTTTAGGTCTTAGAGAATGTTTTGAACCAAATGCAATGCTTTTAGTTTTAGATGTGTTTAAGACCAGTTTATTATTAATCACCCATTCTGATACTGACTGTAACTCCTTATTTAGAATTTCAGTGAGCTCACTGGCTTTGGGTGCTGACATGCAGAGTGTGGAATCATCCTCATACATAGTAATTCTAGCTTCATGGAAGACCAGTGGCAAATCATTTGTAAAAAGAGAGAAGAGTAACAGCCCAAGGCAACTGCCCTGAAGGTCACCACACTGTACATATCTGATGTAAGAGAAGCTTCCATTGAATTCATATTGGATAAATAACTCTCCAACCATGTGATGGCAGGTGATGTGAAGCCATAGCAAGTTAGTTTTTTCAAAAACAATTTATGATTAATAACATCAAAGGCTGCACTGAAATCTAACAATGTAGCTCCAACTATAATCTTATTATCCGTTTCTGAGTCAGTGCAGTACAAGTTGAGTGCCCTTCTCTATATGCATGCTTAAAGTCAGTAGTTAACTTGTTCTCTTAAAAATAGCATTGCATTTGGTCAAACACAATCCTCTCCATCAGTTTACTAAGAACAGGCAGCAAACTGATTGGGTGGCTGTTAGAGCGTTACTATCAAATCAAATCAAATTTTATTTGCCACATGCGCCGAATACAACAGGTGTAGACATTACCGTGAAATGCTTACTTACAGCCCTTAACCAACAATGCATTAATTTTTTTATAAAAAAGTAAAATAAAACAACAACAACAAAATAGTGTTGAGAAAAAAAGAGCAGAAGTAAAATAAAATAACACTAGGGAGGCTATATACAGGGGGGTACCGGTGCAGAGTCAATGTGCGTGTCACGGTTTACTAAGCCAGAACCCAGAAGCAGACCAGGACAAGGTAAATTGAAACAAAGGTGAGTGTTTATTTAATAGATCCACGAGTGAGGCTGAATAATCCAGGGAACAGAGCGGGTGGCGTGGATGGGTTGTTGAGGGTGCAGTGGTAGGTCCAGTAATGGCTCGGCAGCCGCCGACCATCAGGCAGAGGTTGGGTGAAGGTTCCGGGTGAGTGACTGCAGATAGAACAAAACGGAGGTAAGTATACAGCAAGTCAAAAAGGTGCAAAACAACAAAACTAACGCTAGAAGTTCCAAGGCTGATACACGGACAAACATACTGTTCATGGCTAACGATCCGGCAGGGAATGGATGTTAGGACAGAGCCTAAGAAGGGTGATGATCAGGACCAGGTGTGCAGATTGCTGATGGGATGCAGGTGCGGAAATCAAGAGAGCTCCCGCCTAGCAACGTTGCCCGGCAACCAGGCAGGGAGCGTTCCAGAACCCTCGGGAAACTGGAGATCCCGAGCAGAAAAACTAATACCCAGACAGAAACCGACTCAGACTGCAGGGATCGTTACAGTACCCCCCTCCGACGAACGCCACCGGGCGGACTCCCGGAGCGCCAGGATGGAGGCGGTAGAAGTCACGAATGAGGTCAGCATCTAGGATCTGTCGCCGCGGAATCCAACTCCTCTCTTCAGGACCATACCCCTCCCAGTCCACGAGATACTGGAAACCCCGGCCCCGCCGTCTGGAATCCATGATGCGTCGCACCGTGTAGGCAGGACCACCTCCGATCATCCGAGGAGGAGGAGGAGGAGGCGGAGGAGGCAACAGAGGACTGAGGAGAACAGGCTTGAGGCAGGAGACATGAAAGGTGGGATGGACTCTGAGCGTCCTCGGTAGTTTGAGTCGAACTGCCACCGGATTGATCACCTTCTCCACCACAAACGGACCAATGAACTTCGGTAACAACTTCCTAGCCTCAGTCCGTAAAGGAAGATCCCGTGTGGCCAACCAGACCCTATCTCCGATGGTATAGGTGGGAGCGGGGATCCGCCGACGATTCGCCTGGAGCTGATACCGGTCCGAAACTCTAAGGAGTGCCTTTCTGGCCCGATGCCAGGTCCGGTGGCAACGACGAATATGGGCCTGAACAGAGGGCACTGAGAGCTCCTTCTCCTGAGAAGGGAACAAGGGAGGTTGGTAGCCATACAGGCACTGGAAGGGAGACATCCCAGTGGCAGATGTAGGGAGAGTATTGTGGGCATACTCAACCCAAGGCAACTGAGAGACCCAGGAGGTGGGGTTGGAGGAGACAAGGCAGCGTAGCGTGGATTCCATCTTCTGGTTGGCTCTCTCCGCCTGACCATTAGATTGGGGGTGAAAACCAGATGTGAGGCTGACTGTAGCTCCAATGGCCAAACAGAAGGACTTCCAGACAGCAGAGGTAAACTGAGGGCCACGGTCGGAAACTATATCACTGGGCAAACCGTGGACCCTGAAAACCTCCCTAACCAGGATCTCGGACGTCTCCGAGGCAGAGGGAAGCTTGGCAATAGGCACAAAGTGGGCGAACTTGCTGAATCTGTCCACGATAGTCAGAACGACCGTGTTTCCCTCAGAAGCGGGCAACCCAGTGACAAAGTCCAGGGCCAGATGCGACCATGGTCGCCGGGGAATAGGAAGGGGGTGAAGTAGTCCAGAGCTGGGCCGATTGGTACTCTTATTCTGCGCACACACTGGACAGGCAGCAACATAACCCCGAGTATCCTCGGCCATGGCAGGCCACCAAAAACGTCTGCGAAGAAACGCCATCGTCCGAGCCACGCCAGGGTGACAAGCCATCTTGCTGGCGTGGGACCATTTGAGGACAGCAGGACGAACCGACTCAGGCACAAACAACCGACCGGGTGGACCGTTACCGGGACCGGGCTGCGTCCGAAGGGCCGCCATCACCTCCTCCTCAATCTTCCACCTAACTGCTCCCACGACGCAGTCCCGGGGGAGAATTGTCTCGGTCTTGGACCCACTCTCCTCCGTCTTGGAGAACATCCGGGACAAGGCGTCCGCCTTGCCGTTCTTAGATCCAGGTCGGAACGTCAGGGAAAAAATTGAATCGTCCGAAAAACAACGCCCACCTGGCCTGACGGGAGTTGAGACGTCTAGCCGATTGCACGTAAGCAAGATTCTTGTGGTCAGTCCAGACAATAAACGGTTGCTCCGCCCACTCCAACCAGTGGCGCCACTCCTCCAAGGCAAGTTTCACCGCGAGAAGCTCCCGGTTACCCACATCGTAATTCCTCTCCGCAGGCGAAAGGCGACGAGAGTAGTAGGCGCAGGGATGGAGTTTACTGTCCGTGGAGCATCGCTGCGACAGGATGGCGCCAACTCCCACATCAGACGCGTCCACTTCAACGACGAACTGACGGGCCGTGTCCGGTTGAGAGAGAATCGGTGCGTTGGTGAATCGCCTCTTCAAATCCAGAAACGCTCGATCCGCCTCCGGATTCCACTTGAAGATCCTGATACTGGAAGTCAAGGCAGTTAACGGAGCGGCCACACGGCTGTAATCCCCGGATGAATCTGCGGTAGAAATTCGCAAACCCCAAAAATCTCTGGAGCTGCAATCTCGTACCGGGCTGGGCCCATTCCAGAACCGCTCTAACCTTCTCCTGGTCCATCCTAATCTCTCCCCTGGAGATGATGTACCCGAGAAAGGATGTCGTGTGGGCGTGAAACTCGCACTTCTCGGCCTTCACGAACAGGCGATTCTCCAACAATCGCTGCAGAACCTGCCGGACATGCTGGACGTGGTCGGAAGGTTCCTTCGAGAAGATCAGAATGTCATCCAGGTAAACAAACACAAAGAGACCGATCATATCTCTCAGGACGTCGTTCACCATACTCTGGAATACCGCTGGAGCATTGGTCAGTCCAAACGGCATCACCTGATACTCGAAGTGACCCATCGGTGTATTGAAACCCGTCAACCACTCGTCCCCCTCTCTGATCCGGACCATGTGATACGCATTGCGTAGGTCTAGCTTGGTGAACACCGTAGCACCCTGTAAGGAGTCGAAGGCAGAACTCATCAAGGGCAGGGGATACTTGTTCTTGACCGTGATGTCATTCAACCCCCGATAATCAATACACGGTCGAAGAGAGCCATCCTTCTTACCCACAAAGAAGAATCCTGCCCCCAGGGGTGATGACGAGGGACGAACGAGACCAGCAGCTAGGGACTCCTTGATGTAGGTCTCCAAAGCCTCACGTTCAGGTCGGGAGATACTGTATAACCTTCCCTTAGGGTAGACAGCTCCAGGGAACAGGTTGATGGCACAATCATAAGGTCGGTGGGGAGGGAGTGACAGAGCCTTCTGCTTACTGAACACTTCCCCCAAATCGTGATATGTCTCGGGAACCAGGGACAAATCTGGGGGTTTAGCCTCAATCACCTGACTGGGAACCGAATGGGGACAGGCAGTCTTGAGACAGTTAGCATGACAATCAAGGCTCCAACTCGTTACCTTGCCCGTCACCCAATCGAACGTGGGATTGTGTTCCTTCAGCCAGGGGTATCCAAGGACCAGAGGAACATGGGAAGACGGCAGAATGAAGAATGAAATCATCTCCGAATGATTCCCCGACAACAGCATCTTAATCGGTTCAGTCCTCATCGTGATACGTGCCAGACTACTGCCGTTCAGAGTGGTCGCTTCAATGGCTTCCGCAATTGCTCCTTGGAAAGCCCCAGCTGTTCCACCAACTCGGCATCAAGAAAGCTTCCATCGGCACCTGAATCGATCAAAGCGTTAATCGCTAAGCTCTGATTCCTGTTCATAAGGGTAGCCGGGAAACGGGGTCTGACAGAGGTATTGAGAGGTCGAAACTGGCTCGCTAAAAGTCCTCCCAACTTTAGCGAGCCGCGCAGTTTGACGACCGCCGGGAACAGGTGGCGAGGTAATGTCCCGAACCACCACAGTAGAGGCAACAGTTAGTCCTACGTCTGAGTTGGCGTTCCTCCTTGGTTAACCCGTGCCGCCCTACTTGCATTGGTTCAGAATCGGGAGACAGGACCTCTCCACTAATCCTGTGTGGTGGACGATGATCGACGTATTCTGGTCCAATCCCCGACCCGACTGGAACCTGAGACGCTGATCGATTGGACGGAACCCATTGCTTCTCCCTCCTTCGCTCTCGGACTCGATTATCCACCCGAATAGACAAGGCTACCAAGCTGTCCAGGTCACTAGGCTCCGGATAGGAGATCAACTCATCCTTGAGCTGCTCCGACAGACCCTGGTAAAAGGCCGCTTGCAGAGACTCCTCATTCCACCCACTCTCCACAGCCAACGTCTTGAACTCGATCACGAAGTCGGCCACGCTGCGAGTTCCTTGGTGAAGCGAAAACAGGCGCCTAGCTGCGTCCCTCCCTCGGACGGAATGGTCGAAGAGCTTCCTCATCTCGGCCGTGAACCCCTGGTATGAAGCCATGCAGGGGTCTTGTCGTTCCCAAACGGCTGAAGCCCACTCCAGCGCTCGACCACGCAGTAACTCAATCACAAAGGCTATCCTAGCCTTGTCTGTGGCATAAGAGTAGGGCTGTAGATCGAACACTAACCCACACTGCATAAGGAAAGAACGGCATCTTCCCAGCTCCCCCTCATATTTATCCGGCGTCGGAACCTTGGGCTCACGGAAGGACACAGCTCCAGAAGCGGCAGGCGAGATGGGTGAAACCGGTAGTGGATCCTCCACCGGAAACTTGCGCTGGTTCTGGACCTCCGTCAGACCGGTAGAAAGGTTCCGAACTGCCAACGCGATCTCCTGTAGCTCCGTGCTATGATGGCCCAACATCTTCTCCTGATGGGTAATGGCATGGCGAACAGAGTCCAGGTCCGCTGGGTTCATTACTGGCCGGATCGTTCTGTCACGGTTTACTAAGCCAGAACCCAGAAGCAGACCAGGACAAGGTAAATTGAAACAAAGGTGAGTGTATATTTAATAGATCCACGAGTGAGGCTGAATAATCCAGGGAACAGAGCGGGTGGCGTGGATGGGTTGTTGAGGGTGCAGTGGTAGGTCCAGTAATGGCTCGGCAGCCGCCGACCATCAGGCAGAGGTTGGGTGAAGGTTCCGGGTGAGTGACTGCAGATAGAACAAAACGGAGGTAAGTATACAGCAAGTCAAAAAGGTGCAAAACAACAAAACTAACGCTAGAAGTTCCAAGGCTGATACACGGACAAACATACTGTTCATGGCTAACGATCCGGCAGGGAATGGATGTTAGGACAGAGCCTAAGAAGGGTGATGATCAGGACCAGGTGTGCAGATTGCTGATGGGATGCAGGTGCGGAAATCAAGAGAGCTCCCGCCTAGCAACGTTGCCCGGCAACCAGGCAGGGAGCGTTCCAGAACCCTCGGGAAACTGGAGATCCCGAGCAGAAAAACTAATACCCAGACAGAAACCGACTCAGACTGCAGGGATCGTTACAGTGCGGGGGCACCGGCTAGTTGAGGTAGTTGAGGTAACTATTGTTAGGCAGTGGAATTACTTTAGCATCCTTCCATGCCTGTGGACCCACACATTCCTTTAGGCTTTGGTTAAAGATATAGCAAATAGTGGTTTCCAATCAAGGTTGCCTATACCTGGTGGCTTATCATTATTGATGGATAACAATAGTTATTCCACCTCTCCCACACTAACTTGACCAAATTCAAAACAGCAAACAAATTCATTATTAGATCTTTTAAAACAAAAATATGATGCTTCACTGTTCAATGTTGCCATTTCACTTCTGAGTTTTTCCAATTTACTAATGAAATACAGTATTCACCCCCCTTGGCATTTTTCCTATTTTGTTGTCTTACGACCTGGAATTAAAAAATGGATTTTTGGGGGGTATGTATCATTTGATTTACACAACATGCATACGACTTTGAAGATTTTATTATTATTATTATATATTATATTATATTATAAGATGCAAAATATTTTTGGGGGTGAAACAAACAAGAAATAAGACAAAAAAAATGGAAAACTTGAGCGTGCATAACTATTCAACCCCTCCAAAGTCAATACTTTGTAGAGCCACCTTTTGCAGCAATTACAGCTGCAAGTCTCTTGGGGTATGTCTCTATAAGCTTGGCACATCTAGCCACTGAGATTTTTGCCCATTCTTCAAGGCAAAACTGCTCCAGCTCCTTCAAGTTGAATTGGTTCCGCTGGTGTACAGCAATCTTTAAGTTATACCACAGATTCTCAATTGGATTGAGGTTTGGGCTTTGACTAGGCCGTTCCAAGACAATTAAATGTTTCCGTCCCAGTCTCAAATCTCTGGAAGACTGAAACAGGTTTCCCTCAAGAATTTCCCTGTATTTAGCGCCATCCATCATTCCTTCAATTCTGACCAGTTTCCCAGTCCCTGCCGATGACAAACATCCCCACAGCATGATGCTGCCACCACCATGCTTCACTGTGAGGATGGTGTTCTCGGGTTGATGAGAGGTGTTAGGTTTGCGCCAGACATAGCGTTTTCCTTGATGGCCAAAAAGCTCAATTTTAGTCTTATCTGACCAGAATACCTTCTTCCATATGTTTGGGGAGTCTCCCACATGGCTTTTGGTGAACACCAAACGTGTTTGCTTATTTTTTTATTTAAGCAATGTCTATTTTCTGGCCACTCTTCTGTAAAGCCCAGCTCTGTGGAGTGTACGGCTTGAAGTGGTCCTGTGGACAGATATTCCAATCTCCGCTGTAGAGCTTTGCAGCTCCTTCAGGGTTATCTTTGGTCTCTTTGTTGCCTCTCTGATTAATGCCCTCCTTGCCTGGTCCGTGAGTTTTGCTGGGTGGCCCTCTCTTGGCAGTTTTGTTGTGGTGCCATATTCTTTCCATTTTTTAATAATGGATTTAATGGTGCTCCGTGGGATGTTCAAAGTTTCTGATATTTTTTTATAACCCAACCCTGATCTGTACTTCTCCACAACTTTGTCCCTGACCTGTTTGGAGAGCTCCTTGGTCTTTATGGTGCCCCTTGCTTGGTGGTGCCCCTTGCTTAGTGGTGTTGCAGACTCTGGGGCCTTTCAGAACGTATTTATACTGAGATCATGTGACAGATCATGTGACACTTAGATTGCACACAGGTGGACTTTATTTAACTAATTATGTGACTTCTGAAGGTAATTGGTTGCACCAGATCTTATGTAGGGGCTTCATAGCAAAGGGGGTGAATACATATGCACACACCACTTTTCCATTATTTATTTTTTAGAATTTTTTGAAACAAGTAATTTTTTTCATTTCACTTCACCAATTTGGACTCTTTTGTGTATGTCCATTACATGAAATCCAAATAAAAATCCATTTAAATTACAGGTTGTAATGCAACAAATAGGAAAAACGCCAACAAGGATGAATACTTTTGCAATGCACTGTAGTAATGGAAATGATTGGCAATATTGATTGTTAAAAAAAACAAAAAGACCCATCAACTTCAATGAATGATGGAGATGAATTGGGTTTTCTGCTCATGATATCATTTAAGGTACTCCAAAGTATTTTTCCATTGTGTTTTATGTAATTTATCTTTGTTTGATAATATAATTGATTCTTATTTTTGTTAAGTTTAGTCACAACATTTCTGAATTTACAGTATGTCAACCAATCAGCTGAGCAGCCTTACTTTTTTGCCCACTTTTTTGCAAAATGTATTTGAACCATAAAATGTTTCAATTCATCATCAATCCAGGGGGATCTAACAGTGCTCACAGGTAGTTTCTTAAACAGTTGCATGCTTGTCAACAATTGGCATGAATAATTGAACAACTACTTCCGGTGCTGCATCTGGATTCACTTCCTCATACACATCAGACCAACATACATTTTTTAAATTTTCAACAAAAAAAATCCTGAGAAAACATTTTGTATGATCTCTTATAAATTACTTTAATGCCAACATTTGGCACTTTGGCTTTCCTTGTTATTGCCACTATGTTATGGTCACTACAGCAAATGGAAACTGAAATTATTTTGGAGCACAGCTCTGCAGCATTAGTGATCAATACAAGTGGATGTCACAGATCCAACAATATTGGTATGCACTCTAGCTGGTTGAGTGATAACCTTGGTCACATTACAGGCATTAGTCACAATTAGAGGCTTCCTCTTGACAGGACAGCTAGTTGATAACCAGTCAATGTTCAGGTCACCCAGAAAATAGATCTCTCTGTTAACATACATACATTATCAAGCATTGCACACATATTATCTAAATACTGACTGTTACCACGTGGTGGCCTATAGCAGTACCCCAAAAGAAGAGGCTTTAGATGAGGTAGCTGAACTTGCAACCAAAACATTTCAACACCATTTGACATGAGATCCTCTAAGCTTTACAGGAATATGGCTCTGAACATATACAGCAACACCTCCCCCATAGGCATTCCTGTATTTTCTGTCAATGTTATATCCCTGTAATGCTACTGCTGTAACATAAAATGAGTTATCTAAGTGAGTTTCAGAGATGGCCAGTATATTAATGTTATCTAATGTTAGCAAGTTATTGATTTCATGAACCTTATTTCTAAGGCTACATACAGTACAGTGCCATCGGAAAGTATTCAGACCCCTTGACTTTTTCCACATTTTGTTAGGTTACAGCCTTATTCTAAAATTGATTTAATTGTTTTTTATTCTCCCTCATCAATCTACACACAATACCCCATAATGACAAAGCAAAAACAGTTTTTTTAGAAAATGGTGCTAATTTATTACAAATAAAAAAATAGAACTATGACATTTACATAAGTATTCAGACCCTTTACTCAGTACTTTGTTGAAGCACCTTTGGCAGCAGCAATTACAGCCTTGAGTCTTTTTGGGTATGACGCTACAAGCTTGGCAAACCTGTATTCGGGGAGTTTCTCCCATTCTTCTCTGCAGATCCTCTCAAGCTCTGTCAGGTTGGATGAGGGGCGTCGCTGCACAGCTATTTTCAGGTCTCTCCAGAGATGTTTGATTGGGTTCAAGTCTGTGCTCTGGCTGGGCCACTCAAGGACATTCAGAGACTTGTCCCGAAGCCACTCCTGCATTATCTTGGCTGAGTGCTTAGGGTCATTGTCCTGTTGGAAGGTGAACCTTTGCCCCCGCTCTGGAGCAGCTTTTCATTAAGGATCTCTCTGTACTTTGCTCCAGTCATCTTTCCCTCGACCCTGACTAGTCTCCCAGTCCCTGCCGCTGAAAAACATCTCCACAGCATGATGCTGCCACCACCATGCTTCACTGTAGGGATGGTGCAAGGTTTCCTCCAGACGTGACACTTTGCATTCAGGCCAAAGAGTTCAATCTTGGTTTCACAAGAACAGAGAATCTTTTGTCTCAATGTCTGAGAGTCTTAAGGGGCATTTTGGCAAACTCCAAGCGGGTTGTCATGTGCCTTTTACTGAGGAGTGGCTTCCATCTGGCCACTCTACCATAAAGGCCTGATTGGTGGAGTGCTGCAGAGATGGTTGTCCTTCTGGAAGGTTCTCCCATCTCCACAGAGGAACTCTGGAGCTCTGTCAGAGTGACCATCGGGTTCTTGGTCACCTCCCTGACCAAGGCCCTTCTCCCCCGATTGCTCTAGGAAGAGTCTTGGGTGTTCCAAACTTCTTCCATTTAAGAATGATGGAGGTCATTGTGTTCTTGGGGACCTTCAATGCTGCAGACACTTTTTTACCCTTCCCCATATCTGTGCCTCGACACAATCCTGTCTCTGAGTTCTACGGACAATTCCTTTGACCTCATGGCTTGGTTTTTGCTCTGACATGCACTGTCAACTGTGGAACCTTATATAGAAAGGGGTGTGCTTTTCCAAATAATGTCCAATCAATTAAATTTACCACAGGTGGACTCCAATCAAGTTGTAGAAACATCTCAAGGATGATCAATTGGAACAGGATGCACCTGAGCTCAATTTCAAGTCTCATAGCAAAGGGTAAGAATACTTATGTAAGTAAGGTATTTCAGTTTTTTATTTTTAATAAATTAGCAAACATATCTAAAAATCTGTTTTCACTTTGTCATTATGGGGTATTGTGTTTAGTTTGCTGAGGATTTGTATATATTTAATCAATTTTAGAATAAGGTTGTAACATAACAAAATGTTGAAAAAGTAAAAGGGTCTATTCATTTCCTTGGTAGTTTATCGGAAATAAATATGTGTGTGATGTTGGGCTACAGACCCTGAGCCTTGGCTCTCTCATTCTTCCCAGTTGTTTGGGCTTGAGCGTGGACAATGAGCCTGTCATAGTGGATGCAAGCAATGTTCCCATGCTCTCTGGCAGCTTTCATAGCTGTGATAAATTATTTCCGCCTCTGGCTCACAGCTTCAGAGATGTCCTCATTGAGGAAGATGTTGGTTCCTCTCAAGTTCTTGACCCTCTCAGACATCTTGTCCTTAAACCTCAGGAACTTGGCCACTATCGGCCTGGGTCTGTCACCTGGGCTGGTTACATGTTTTCCAGACCTGTGGGCGTGCTCCACCTCAATCTTCGTATGAACCATCTGCAACTTTTCAGTGATAATTTTTCGTACTTTCTCCTCAGACTTGGCCCAGTTCTCATGTGAAGACTCTGGTATGCCATCCACAGCGTGTCACAATCCGGGTTAGAACTCCGGTCTCAGAAGTGTAGAGCTGGGGGTACTACCCCTTAGCCACAGAGGAGATGTTGTAGGACCCAAATGAAACACCCAAGGCAATACTCCAGGCAAGTAGATTTAATGTTCACAAAACAGGAGGCAAAACAAAACAACTCCACGAGGGGAGAAAAACAAACTAAAGATAACTTCAAAAACTTACTAGGACAGACACGGTGAGACAAAGCAGGAGACACACAGTCAGGACGCAATAACCAAGTGACAAACCAGGGGAAAACACACAGCTAAAATACACAAGGGGGAAACAAGGCACAGGTGACCTGGATAAGCTAATTAGGACACATGAGGAAGAACTAAGGCAAGGGAACACAGCTGACCTCTAGAGGCCAGGAGACAAACAGGGGAAGCAGGAAGCTGACAGGACCCCCTCCTCTAGGAACGACTCCTGACGTTCCTTCCAGAACACCCTGGCCCCAGGGTGCGAAAATCTCGGATCAACCCTGGGTCCAGGATGTCCCTGGCTGGAACCCAGGAGCGCTCCTCTGGCCCGTAGCCCTCCCAGTCCACCAGATACTGCAGAGAGTTCTGGACCCTCCGGGGAGTCCAGTATCCGGCGGACTGTGTAGGCTGGCTGGCCGTCTATGATCCTGGGAGGTGGCGGGGGTCTGTGTGGGGGGGCAAAAGGAGAAGACAAGACAGGTTTAAGGAGTGAAACATGAAAAGTGGGGTTAACTCTAAGGAGCGAGGCAGAACTAAACGATACGAAACAGGGTTAATTTTCTAGCAATGCGGAAAGGGCCGATGTATCTCTGGGAAAGCTTCTTGGATTCGACCCGGAGGGGCAAGTTCTTAGTGGCCAACCAAACTCTCTGACCAGCTCGGAAACTAGGGGCCGTCCGGCGGTGGCGATTAGCCTGACTTTGGTATCTCTGGGAGGTCCGAAGGAGGGTACACCTGGCCTTCTTCCAGGTCCGCCTACAGCGTTGGACAAAGCGCTGGGCCGAGGGAACACCAACTTGCGCCTCTTCCTCTGGAAATAATGGAGGGTTGTAACCGAACTGGCATTCGAAGGGGGACAATCCGGTGGCTGAGGACTGGAGGGTGTTGTGGGCATATTCAGCCCAAATGATATAGGTGGCCCAAGACGTGGGATTACTGGCCGCCATACACCGCAGGGTGGTCTCCAGATCCTGATTAATCCGTTCCGTTTGGCCATTAGACTCTGGATGGAATCCTGACGATAGGCTGGCTGTGGCCCCAATAAGCCTGCAGAAGGCCCCCCAAAACCGGGACGAGAATTGGGGACCTCGGTCAGAGACCACGTCCAGGGGAATGCCAAATATCCGGAAGACATGGTTCATGAGGAGCTCAGCAGTCTCCTTAGCCGAGGGCAGCTTGGGCAGGGGAATAAACCGGGCAGCCTTCGAGAAACGGTCTACCACCACAAGGATGACGGTGTTGCCCTGGGATAGAGGAAGTCCCGTAACAAAGTCCAGAGAAAGGTGTGACCATGGCCTTCGAGGAACAGGTAAGGGATGGAGCAGTCCCTGGGGTCGCTGGCGTGTCGACTTTCCCTGGTTGCACACAGGGCAGGCCTCAACATAGACCTGCACGTCCTTCTTGATGGACGGCCACCAAAACCGCCGTCGGAGGAACTCCAGTGTGCGAGCACTGCCAGGATGGCATGTCAAGGGCGACTCATGACCCCACTGCAAGACGGGCCCGAACCGAGAGAGGAACGTACAGGCGACCGGCAGGACCACCGCCTGGATCGGGCTCATGGGCAAGAGCTTCTCGTACCCCTCTTTCTAGTTCCCACTGAAGAGGTGCGACGATCCTAGACCTCGGAATAATCGATGCCAAGGGCTTCTCTTGTACCTCGGGAGAATAGACTCGAGACAGAGCATCCGGCTTGACGTTCTTGGTGCCAGGTCGGTAAGTCAGGAGGAACTGGAATCGATTAAAGAAAAGGGACCATCGTGCTTGCCGAGGGTTCATCCGCTTAGCCTGTTGGAGATATTCCAGGTTCTTGTGGTCTGTGAGAACCTGGAAAGGGTGCTGAGCCCCCTCAAGCCAATGGCGCCACTCTTCCAAGGCCAGTTTTACCGCAAGCAACTCTAGATCCCCCACGTGGTAGTTGCGCTCGGCCTCAGACAGGCGGCGAGACATGAAGGCACAAGGGTGTAATCTCCCATCCGCACCCCTCTGTGACAGGACGGCTCCCACCCCCCACCTCTGAGGCGTCCACCTCCACCACGAAAGGTCTCTCTGGGTCAGGGGTCACCAGAATCGGAGCAGAAGTGAAGCGGCGCTTGAGATCCTCGAAGGCCCCTGCTGCTTCCGGACCCCAGTGAATCTTGGTCCCTCCTCCCTTGGTAAGCGTCGTCAAGGGGGCTACCACCGAGCTGAAATTCTTGATGAACTTCCGATAGAAGTTAGAAAAGCCAATGAACCGTTGAACCTCCTTGACCGTGGCAGGTGTGGGCCAATCGTGGACCGCCTTGACCTTCTTGGGATCCATCTCTAGGTGCCCGGGAGTGACAATAAACCCGAGAAACTGAGTCTGAGAAACATGAAATTCACACTTCTCAGGCTTAACGTAGAGGTGATTGTCAAGGAGCCTCTGGAGAACCCGGCTAACATGCCCCTCATGTTCCTTCAGTGACCTCGAGAAGATGAGGATATCGTCCAGGTACACGAAGACGAACAGATTAAGCATATCCCGGAGAACATCATTAATCAGGGCTTGGAATACTGCGGGGGCATTGGTGAGCCCGAACGGCATCACCCGATATTCATAGTGTCCCGTGGGCGTGTTGAACGCCGTCTTCCATTCGTCTCCTGGCCGGATCCGCACGAGATGGTAAGCATTGCGGAGATCCAGCTTAGTAAAAATGGAAGCCCCTTGAAGCAGCTCAAAAGCAGTGGCCATGAGAGGAAGAGGGTATCGATTCCGAACCGTGATCTTGTTGAGTCCCCGGTAATCAATACAAGGCCTCAGACCCCGTCTTTCTTTTCAACAAAAAAGAAGCCCGCCCCAGCCGGGGAAGTAGAGGCATAGATGAGGCCGGCTGCCAAGGACTCCTTAATGTAGGTGTCCATAGCTGCGTGCTCGGGGGAGGACAAGGAAAAGATCCGACCTCTAGGAGGGCAGCACCCAGGGAGTAGATCAATGGCACAGTCATAAGTGCGATGAGGCGGTAAGGCAGTAGCCCGGGCCTTGCTGAACACTGCCTTGAACCGATGGTAAACACTGGGGACTCGGGAGACGTCAACAGACTCTTGAAACTGGGTACTAGGGGCTGAGGAACTCTGAAGCATGCAGGTGAGTTGGCAAGTGGGACCCCAGCTAAGAATGGTGCCAGTAGGCCAGTCGATCTGGGGATTATGTCTGCATAGCCAAGGGTGACCCAGGATAATAGGATACTCGGGAGAGTCAATGAGATAGAAGGTCTCCTCCTGCTGGTGTTGAGAGATGGTAAGTCGCAGGGACTGAGTCGCCTCAGTAACTTTTCCTGGTTCCAGAGGTCTGCCATCTAAGGCTGTAACTGCCTGGGGTTGAGGAAGTAGTTGGGTAGGGATCTTAAGTTCCTTAGCCAAGGTTACATCCATAAAATCACCTGCGGCACCGGAATCGATCATAGCCTGGACCCGATGCTGGTGGCCCTCCCAGGACAGAGTGGCTGGAATAGCTAGGACCGCGTTAGTAGGAGGAGCTCTAATTTTCCCCATCACAACCCTCCTGTAGCTGGGCGGGGACAGGCGTTTCCGAAAGCTCGGGGCAAGTGGAGCGGAAGTGGCCGGCAACCCCGCAGTAGAGGCACCGACGGCTCCCTCATGCGACGTTCCCTTTCGTTGGAAGAAAGCCTGGAACGGCCTAACTGCATGCTCTCCGGGGAATCCTGGGGCAGTTCAGGAGCCGGGGCAGCTCTGAATGACGGAGTCCAAACAGGCGAAACAGAGCTGCTCAGAGGAACTTGGGACTGAGACACCTGACGGCGAGCCGTTCTCCGCTCTCTTAGACGATTGTCCAGGCGGATGGCCAAGGCTATGAGGGACTCGAGATCTTCAGCTGGTTCACGGGTGGCTAACTCATCTTGAAGGGGCTCAGATAACCCTCCCTGAAAGCAGACCCTCAGCGCTTCATCATTCCATCCGCTCCTTGCTGCCATGGTTCGGAACTCAATGGCAAAATCTGCCGTGCTTCGGGGGCCCTGACGGAGAGACAGTAGGTGCTTGGAAGCCTCCCGCCCACTGACAGGATGATCGAACACCCGCTTGAACTCTTCTACAAATGCAGCGTGGGAGTCACAACAGGCCTCCTGGGACTGCCACACCGCAGAGGCCCAGGCGAGCGCCTTGTCTGAAAGAAGGGTAATGAGGT
The DNA here is from genome assembly GCF_020615455.1 of Coregonus clupeaformis. NCBI lineage: Eukaryota > Metazoa > Chordata > Actinopteri > Salmoniformes > Salmonidae > Coregonus > Coregonus clupeaformis. The sequence goes on along the minus strand of NC_059224.1, from coordinate 11,856,012 downwards.
AGGCAATCTTGGAACGGTCTGTGGGAAAACTTGAGGGTTGGAGCTCGAAGGTGAGGGAGCATTGGGTGAGGAAACCCTGGCAAGAGCTTGGATCCCCAGAAAAGGGCTTGGGAGGTGGTAGTCGGGGCTCCGCCAACCGAGAAGGCCTGTCGTCACTGGGAGGTGACCGGGGGGAAGGGGGAGGACCAAGGAGGCGTTCAAAGAGCTGGTGAAGGGAACTCATCATTTCGGCCAGGAGTTGAGAATGTCTAGCCATCAGCTCCTCTTGTCGGCTGAGAACGGCTTCATGGCGCTGGAAAGAAGCCTCATGTCGAATGATCACCGCCAACAGGTCCTGGGAACTGAGTGTTTCTGGGTCCATGATGGTCTTGGTTATTCTGTCACAATCCGGGTTAGAACTCCGGTCTCAGAAGTGTAGAGCTGGGGGTACTACCCCTTAGCCACAGAGGAGATGTTGTAGGACCCAAATGAAACACCCAAGGCAATACTCCAGGCAAGTAGATTTAATGTTCACAAAACAGGAGGCAAAACAAAACAACTCCACGAGGGGAGAAAAACAAACTAAAGATAACTTCAAAAACTTACTAGGACAGACACGGTGAGACAAAGCAGGAGACACACAGTCAGGACGCAATAACCAAGTGACAAACCAGGGGAAAACACACAGCTAAAATACACAAGGGGAAACAAGGCACAGGTGACCTGGATAAGCTAATTAGGACACATGAGGAAGAACTAAGGCAAAGGGGAACACAGCTGACCTCTAGAGGCCAGGAGACAAACAGGGGAAGCAGGAAGCTGACACAGCGATGTTATTACTCCTGGATCATTGCTAATAATGATTCACAGACAGTGCTGATGTCATCTTCAGAGGACTTACAGTTTGTTGTCATCTTGCTGCAAATCTCTTTCAGGACATCCAGGCTTCCACAACATGTGAACAATATCAGGAAAAAAAATGGGGTTGATAGACCTAACAACTAGAAATGGGCAGATGTTTTAGTAAGTGGTGTCAGGTGTGGTCACGAGACGTTTCCAAGTGTCCCTAAACCTCTCCAAAGTGGCATATGTCTGTAAATTAGATAATTCCAGTGCTATTCCATATTTGCAATTCCTAAATGCTATTTGTTCAGTATAAAAACACAATTTCTACCATATCAACCTCAGTCAAACATTGTGGTGGTGTTATGGTGTATCCAGGGTACATTCATGTGTCCTTTCAACCTCTCCAAAGTGTCCGAATGTGGTAATAGCACTGTTTCTGCACACTGGATGTGCCTAAAAGTTATTGTTGACTATAAAAACTACATTTCTACAACACCAAACATTGTGGTGGTGTCGGGGGACATACAGGGGATATGGATGCCTACAGCGCGTAAGCAGGCAACATCATATTTTCGATGCGCAAAGATATAGTCACTCGGTGGACATTCGATGTTGCCATTAAGTCATACATCATCAGATAACATTGGCAATAGGCTAGATTTGTTCCTACCAACCTAAGGATTAATTAATTAAAAAACATCAAATAAGGTCCCCAAATACGGGGACTTTACATTTAAGAGGTTTCTTAACCTTCTCTGAACTATTTGAGAACATTCCCAATGTCAAACCAGTTGGAGAACGTTCCTAGAACATTATGACATGTTTTATTAAATGTAACCATATTAGAACAATAAGGAAACGTTCTGTTAAAGTAACAAAATAGTTCCTTTAATGTGCTGAGAATGTTCCAAAGCTAAGCATTTATCTTGCACCATTCCCAGAAAGTTGTGGGAAGGTTGAATGCAAGATAACCATAGGACAAGCACGCTCTAAGAAACATATGGTTCTCAGAACGTTATGTGCTAGCTGGGATGGGGCAAGCTTAATCTCTATGCAAAACCCTGTGGCGCAGTGGTTTAAGGCACTGCATCGCAGTGCTAGATGTGCTATTAGAGAACCTGGTTCGAATCCAGGCTCTGTCATAGCCGGCTGCGACTGGGAGACCCATGGGGCGGCGCACAATTGGTCCAGGGTAGGGGAGGGAATGGCCGGCAGGGATGTAGCTGAGTTGGTAGAGAATGGCGTTTGCAACGCCAGGGTTGTGGGTTCGATTCCCATGGGGGGCCAGTATGAAAAAAAATTATAATAATGTATGCACTCACTCTGGATAAGAGCGTCTGCTAAATGACTAAAATGTAACAGAAACATGACCAATATAATGTACAGTTGTGGTGAAAAGTTTTGAGAATGACACAAATATTAATTTTCACAAAGTCTGCTGCCTCAGTTTTTATGATGGCAATTTGCATGTACTCCAGAATGTTATGAAGAGTGATCAGATTAAATATAATTAATTGCAAAGCCCCTCTTTGCCATGAAAATGAACTTAATTTCCACTGCATTTCAGCCCTGCCACAAAAGGACCAGCTGACATCATGTCAGTGATTCTCTCGTTAACACAGGTGAGAGTGTTGACGAGGACAAGGCTGGAGATCACTCTGTCATGCTGACTGAGTTAGAATAACAGACTGGAAGCTTTAAAAGGAGGGTGGTGTTTGAAATCATTGTTCTTCCTCTGTTAACCATGGTTACCTGCAAGGAAACACGTGCCGTCATCATTGCGTTGCACAAAAAGGGCTTCACAGACAAGGATATTGCTGCTAGTAAGATTGCACCTAAATCAACCATTTATCGGATCATCAAGAACTTCAAGGAGAGAGGTTCAATTGTTGTGAAGAAGGCTTCAGGGTGCCCAAGAAAGTCCAGCAAGCGCCAGGACCGTCTCCTAAAGTTGATTCAGCTTCGGTGTCAGTTCACCACCAATGCAGAGCTTGCTCAGGAATGGCAGCAGGCAGGTGTGAGTGCATCTGCACACACAGTGAGGCGAATACTTTTGGAGGATGGCCTGGTGTCAAGAAGGGCAGCGAGGAAGCCACTTCTCTCCAGGAAAAACATCAGGGACAGACTGATATTCTGCAAAGGGTACAGGGATTGGACTGCTGAGGACTGGGGTAAGGTCATTTTCTCTGATGAATCCCCTTTCCGATTGTTTGGGGCATCCAGAAAAAAAGCTTGGTGAGCGTTACCAAGTTGATCAGTCCTGTGTCATGCCAACAGTAAAGCATCCTGAGACCATTCATGTGTGGGGTTGCTTCTCAGTCAAGGGAGTGGGCTCACTCACAATTTTGCCTAAGAACACAGCCATGAATAAAGAATGGTACCAACACATCCTCCGAGAGCAACTTCTCCCAACCATCCAAGAACAGTTTAGTGACGAACAATGCCTTTTCCAGCATGATGGAGCACCTTGCCATAAGGCAAAAGTGATAACTAAGTGGCTCGGGGAACAAAACATCGACATTTTGGGTCCATGGCCAGGAAACTCCCCAGACCTTAATCCCATTGAGAACTTTTTACATTTACATTTTAGTCATTTAGCAGACGCTCTTATCCAGAGCGACTTACAGTTAGTGAGTGCATACATTTGTAATGTTTTTGTTTAAAAAAATTTTTTTCATGCTGGCCCCACGTGGGAATCGAACACACAACCCTGGCGTTGCAAGCACCATGCTCTACCAACTGAGCTACACAGGGCCCAATCCTTGTGGTCAATCCTCAAGAGGCGGGTGGACAAACAAAAACCCACAAATTCTGACAAACTCCAAGCATTGATTATGCAAGAATGGGCTGCCATCAGTCAGGATGTGGCCCAGAAGTTAATCGACAGCATGCCAGGGCGGATTGCAGAGGTCTTGAAAAAGAAGGGTCAACACTGCAAATATTGACTCTTTGCATAAACTTAATGTAATTGTCAATAAAAGCCTTTGACACTTATGGAATGCTTGTAATTATACCTCAGTATACCATAGTAACATCTGACAAAAATATCTAAAAACACTGAAGCAGCAAACTTTGTGAAGACCAATACTTGTGTCATTCTCAAAACCTTTGACCACGACTGTACTGTCAAAGCATTATTTTCACTTTTGCAGATATTGTTAAAAGAAGATCAATGTTTGCACACCGTTTGTTGAGTCTAGATGCATAAAGAATTAAAATGATGAATAAAGGAAAACTTCCACACACTCTCGTTCTCGTTCGCAGCACTATGTTTTAATCAAACATTGTGCGAATATGTGCAGGTGTTTCTTTTCTCAACTGTTTCAGATATTGACAGTGAAAGTGCTTCACTCCTTTCATGTCATTCATGCACACGATAAAAGTATTATAACAGAGAGATTCACAGTGAATAATTCCCCATAGTGTACAGCAGGAAAATCGTAAAGGTTGTTTGGGTTTTCCTTTTATCTGAAATTGAATTATTCCCCTGTACCGGCTGACTGCTAGCAGATACAGTTCTGCCAGCTCTTAGCTTTTTTTCCTTGAAACAGAATTATTTTAGACCTTTTGGGAAATTATCTTTGTTCATACAGTAAAGGTATGGGGGTGTTCAATAAATAAAAAGTGAGTGATGTACAAGAAAACTGATTTGAAATGTGAATATGTAATTGAGAAATGGGGAAAATGAGATTGTGTTGCATCTGTTCAAGGTGTCATGACATGACAACAAACTGGATAGCTTTGAACGCACTAAGTCATGACTCCTGTCATGTTTCCATGTAATATTTCAACACAGTACACCACCCCAGCATGTGTCATTGTTTAATAGGATCGTCCTTGAGGTGGCTTGTCAGGACTACTCACATATTTGTGTGTGTGTGCGTCTGTGCGTGTGTGCATGTGTGCGCGTGTGTGTGCGTTTAGTTCTGAAGAGAGTTCAGAATCTCACTGGTAATCCAGTGAGTTAAAGTTTTCGGGGCAGATTTGAATATATTTAACTGAGTGATGAAATTTAGCCTCCATGCAAATGTATTTGGTTTTTGAAATGTGTCCACGGGTCCTTGTTTTTAAGCTGGCTGGCTTGGCTGGCGGCCCTGGAGACTTCAGGGCTCTGTGGCTCTCAGTGCTCTCTGGTCCCAGGGCGTATCTCTACCCCCTCCGCATCTCTACCCCCTCCGTTCATCTTTACAGCCCCCAAAGGGTATTTTCCACTCTGATAGTTTCTATTTCTCCCATAGAGCAGATATCTATTGTAAGTTTTTATGTTTTTAGTGTTCATCTCTGGATGTATTCAAGCACACTATGCTATTCATACCTGTATAAGTTCTAGGAACACTGAGATTAAGAATTAAATTGGCACTGTAGGTTACCTTGTAGTAATCAAACTGTCTAAATATAATATATGCCCATGTGTGTGTGAGGGAGAGAGAGTTAGACAGCCCCTCTTCAAAATGCACTACAGCTATCGTTAATGTAATGCTTTGTCTGTCTAATGCTGTAATCAAAGAATTGTCTCACACTGTAATTTCTCCATCTCTGATTTAGCCATTCAGAACCCTATGATAATATACTCGAGCCATTCAGAACCCTATGATAATATACTCGAGCCATTCAGAACCCTGTGATAATATACTCGAGCCATTCAGAACCCTGTGATAATATACTCGAGCCATTCAGAACCCTTGTACTAATATACTTGAGCCATTCAGAACCCTGTGATAATATACTCGAGCCATTCAGAACCCTGTGATAATATACTCGAGCCATTCAGAACCCTGTGATAATATACTCGAGCCATTCAGAACCCTGTGATAATATACTCGAGCCTTTCAGAACCCTGTGATAATATACTCGAGCCATTCAGAACCCTGTGATAATATACTCGAGCCATTCAGAACCCTGTGATAATATACACGAGCCATTCAGAACCCTGTGATAATATACTCGAACTCCCTCTCCTCTCATTCTGCACATCTTTTGTTGGACCAGACTGTTAGGGTTTGTGAGCCTTTTTCCAACAGCGATCAGCCACAGGAGCCGACAACAGATTGAGGTACAATGTGTTGAACATGCTTCTGATCTGAAGCCTGGTCTCAGAGAAACAGACCGACACATGCTCTAAAGCCCTACTCGACCGGGACCTGAGACAGAGGGGAGAGGAAAGAGGGGAGAGGGTGAGAGATAGATACAGAGGGAGGAGAGCGAGATGAGGACTGAGAGAAAGAGAAAGAGAAAGAGAAAGAGAGAGAGAGAAGTCTAAACGAGAGAAAGACAGAAATACATTTGGGATTGTGATTTAGTAGAGGGGTGTGAGTCAACTCAAGAGCCAGTAGATGCTGCATCTCATCACCAGCTGGGTGAATTAACCACACTGACTGAGGCTCCTTCCTTTATATTGGAAAACAGGCCTTATAATATTCTCCAATACCACCTGAGAGAGATGGGCTGGGAGCCAGGAGGGATGCAGCCCCCCCACTACCACCACTCTTAATATTCATTAGATAGGTCTGATTCTGACACTTTATTAATAGGGAAACTGTCACCACGGGGATATGGAATTCTTTATTTAATCATTGTTACATTACGATGGTGATTATACATCAAATAGGAAAAAGATGACACAATAATCTTGATTTGTATGACAACAGCATATTAATGTGAGTTGGCTCTATTATTTCTGTCCATGTTAACTGTGTGTGTGTGTGCGTGTGTGTGGACGTGTTTAACTATTCTTGTGGGGACCAGAAGTCCCCAAAAGAATAGTAAACAAACACAAATTTGACCAACTGGGAAAATGTAGTTGGTCCCCACAAGGTCAAATGCTATTTCTAGAGGGTTCAGGTTAGAATTAGTGTTAGGGTTAGGGTTAGGAGCTAGGGATAGTTTTAGGGTTAGGAGCTAGGGTTAGGTTTAGGGTTAGGGTTAAGGTTAGGTTTTTGGGTTAACGTTAAGGTTAGGGTTAGGGGTTAGAGAAAATAGGATTTTGAATGGGACTGAATTGTGTGTCCCCACAAGGTTAGCTGTACAAGACTGTGTGTTGTGTGTGTTGTGTTGTGTGTGTGTTCTGTCCTTGGTAGAATTGATTGTGTGACGTTAATATTCATTTAGATCACACAAATAGAGGAGCTAAACAAGTGAAGAGGAGTGTTTTGGCTTTATACATGAAGGCCCCTAATGACCCCTCCCCCTATTCCCTACAGTCGTGGTCTAAAGTCTTGAGAATGACACAAGTATTGGTCTTCACAAAGTTTGCTGCTTCAGTGTTTTTAGATATTTTTGTCAGATGTTGCTATGGTATACTGAGGTATAATTACAAGCATTCCATAAGTGTCAAAGGCTTTTATTGACAATTACATTAAGTTTATGCAAAGAGTCAATATTTGCAGTGTTGACCCTTCTTTTTCAAGACCTCTGCAATCCGCCCTGGCATGCTGTCAATTAACTTCTGGGCCACATCCTGACTGATGGCAGCCCATTCTTGCATAATCAATGCTTGGAGTTTGTCAGAATTTGTGGGTTTTTGTTTGTCAACCCGCGTCTTGAGGATTGACCACAAGGATTGGGCCCCATGTAGTTCATTTGGTAGAGCATGGTGCTTGCAACGCCAGGGTTGTGTGTTCGATTCCCACGTGGGGCCAGTATGAAAAAATAAATTAAAACAAAAAAATTACAAATGTATGCACTCACTAACTGTAAGTCACTCTGGATAAGAGCGTCTGCTAAATGACTAAAATGTAAATGTAAAAAGTTCTCAATGGGATTAAGGTCTGGGGAGTTTCCTGGCCATGGACCCAAAATGTCGATGTTTAGTTCCCAGAGCCACTTAGTTGTCACTGTTGCCTTATGGCAAGATGCTCCATCATGCTGGAAAAGGCATTGTTCGTCACTAAACTGTTCTTGGATGGTTGGGAGAAGTTGCTCTCGGAGGATGTGTTGGTACCATTCTTTATTCATGGCTGTGTTCTTAGGCAAAATTGTGAGTGAGCCCACTCCCTTGGCTGAGAAGCAACCCCACACATGAATGGTCTCAGAATGCTTTACTGTTGGCATGACACAGGACTGATGGTAGCGCTCACCAAGCTTTTTTCCGGATGCCCCAAACAATCGGAAAGGGGATTCATCAGAGAAAATGACTTTACCTCAGTCCTCAGCAGTCCAATTCGTGTATCTTTTGCAGAATATCAGTCTGTCCCTGATATTTTTCCTGGAGAGAAGTGGCTTCCTCACTGCCCTTCTTGACACCAGGCCATCCTCCAAAAGTCTTTGCCTCACTGTGCGTGCAGATGCACTCACACCTGCCTGCTGCCATTCCTGAGCAAGCTCTGCACTGGTGGTGCCCCGACACCGCAGCTGAATCAACTTTAGGAGACGGTCCTGGCGCTTGCTGGACTTTCTTGGGCACCCTGAAGCCTTCTTCATAACAATTGAACATCTCTCCTTGAAGTTCTTGATGATCCGATAAATGGTTGATTTAGGTGCAATCTTACTAGCAGCAATATCCTTGTCTGTGAAGCCCTTTTTGTGCAAAGCAATGATGACGGCACGTGTTTCCTTGCAGGTAACCATGGTTAACAGAGGAAGAACAATGATTTCAAGCACCACCCTCCTTTTAAAGCTTCCAGTCTGTTATTCTAACTCAATCAGCATGACAGAGTGATCTCCAGCCTTGTCCTCGTCAACACTCTCACCTGTGTTAACAAGAGAATCACTGACATGATGTCAGCTGGTCCTTTTGTGGCAGGGCTGAAATGCAGTGGAAATGTTTTTTTGGGATTAAGATAATTTTCATACAAAGAGGGACTTTGCAATTAATTGCAATTCATCTATCACTCTTCATAACATTCTGGAGTATATGCAAATTGCCATCATAAAAACTGAGGCAGCAGACTTTGTGAAAATTTATATTTGTTTCATTCTCAAAACTTTTGACCACGACTGTACATACAGTGGGGAAAAAAAGTATTTAGTCAGCCACCAATTGTGCAAGTTCTCCCACTTAAAAAGATGAGAGAGGCCTGTAATTTTCATCATAGGTACACGTCAACTATGACAGACAAAATGAGGAAAAAAAAATCCAGAAAATCACATTGTAGGATTTTTAATGAATTTATTTGCTAATTATGGAGGAAAATAAGTATTTGGTCAATAACAAAAGTTTCTCAATACTTTGTTATATACCCTTTGTTGGCAATGACACAGGTCAAACATTTTCTGTAAGTCTTCACAAGGTTTTCACACACTGTTGCTGGTATTTTGGCCCATTCCTCCATGCAGATCTCCTCTAGAGCAGTGATGTTTTGGGGCTGTCGCTGGGCAACACGGACTTTCAACTCCCTCCAAAGATTTTCTATGGGGTTGAGATCTGGAGACTGGCTAGGCCACTCCAGGACCTTGAAATGCTTCTTACGAAGCCACTCCTTCGTTGCCCGGGCGGTGTGTTTGGGATCATTGTCATGCTGAAAGACCCAGCCACGTTTCATCTTCAATGCCCTTGCTGATGGAAGGAGGTTTTCACTCAAAATCTCACGATACATGGCCCCATTCATTCTTTCCTTTACACGGATCAGTCGTCCTGGTCCCTTTGCAGAAAAACAGCCCCAAAGCATGATGTTTCCACCGCCATGCTTCACAGTAGGTATGGTGTTCTTTGGATGCAACTCAGCATTCTTTGTCCTCCAAACACGATGAGTTGAGTTTTTACCAAAAAGTTATATTTTGGTTTCATCTCACCATATGACATTCTCCCAATCCTCTTCTGGATCATCCACATGCACTCTAGCAATCGTCAGACGGGCCTGGACATGTACTGGCTTAAGCAGGGGGACACGTCTGGCACTGCAGGATTTGAGTCCCTGGCGGCGTAGTGTGTTACTGATGGTAGGCTTTGTTACTTTGGTCCCAGCTCTCTGCAGGTCATTCACTAGGTCCCCCGTGTGGTTCTGGGATTTTTGCTCACCGTTCTTGTGATCATTTTGACCCCACGGGGTGAGATCTTGCGTGGAGCCCCAGATCGAGGGAGATTATCAGTGGTCTTGTATGTCTTCCATTTCCTAATAATTGCTCCCACAGTTGATTTGTTCAAACCAAGCTGCTTACCTATTGCAGATTCAGTCTTCCCAGCCTGGTGCAGGTCTACAATTTTGTTTCTGGTGTCCTTTGACAGCTCTTTGGTCTTGGCCATAGTGGAGTTTGGAGTGTGACTGTTTGAGGTTGTGGACAGGTGTCTTTTATACTGATAACAAGTTCAAACAGGTGCCATTAATGCAGGTAACGAGTGGAGGACAGAGGAGCCTCTTAAATAAGAAGTTACAGGTCTGTGAGAGCCAGAAATCTTGCTTGTTTGTAGGTGACCAAATACATATTTTCCACCATAATTTGCAAATAAATTCATTAAAAATCCTACAATGTGATTTTCTGGAGAAAAAAAATCTCAATTTGTCTGTCATAGTTGACGTGTACCTATGATGAACATTACAGGCCTCTCTCATCTTTTTAAGTGGGAGAACTTGCACAATTGGTGGCTGACTAAATACTTTTTTGCCCCACTGTATGGGCCCTGGTGAAAAGTATTTGGGAATAGGGGAGCCATTTGGGACGGAAACCCCAGTGCATTGTGGCATTTAGATTTTCTCTCTATTTTTTTCATTTTTTATACAATCGCCAATATGATTATTGGAAACTCGTTTTTTTCCCAAATGTCCCCTCCGGACAAGACTGCTTTGAACATCTCTATAAAGTAAGCAATGGATATACAATGTATTTTTCTGTTACAAATAGTCTCTTTATGGTTTCTGTAACTATTACTTGAATAATTACCCCCATGCAGATATTTAATATTCTCATTTATAAAAAGTCTACCCTACAATATATTAAAAAACAATCCAAAATGTTTTGCCGTGTTATTTAAAGAGGCAAGATGTCTGACCATGGATAAATTAAAGATGATTATCAACCATAATTGTTTTTATTGCTTTATAATTAAGGTCAATAATTGCCACAGCAGGTATTGGAATGTTTTAATACACTCGATTGGCCTATCAAATGGATAAATAATTGAGCCATTTAAAATGATAATTTCTCTGCTTATCAAATAAATCAAGTTGATGACCACCAATGATGTTTTCACTCAACAGCTATCACCATGATGATATTTCACCATATATGCATCTTATCAAGTTGTGTATCAAACAAAACAAGCAAATAGTTGTTGCTGATTCAGATCAAAAGACGGCCTCTTCTATCTACTTAGTTACTGTATGTTAACAATAACCAGTTTGTACCCAGGAAGAAGTCTTGAATTACATATTTATAGATACGATTTTTTTTGTTTTTGTTGATGCAGCCAGGGATCTTGCAAACATTTTCAGGCTAGATAGCCTGCATCAGCTGTAACTAGGGTTGCTGAATTGTGGTAATTTTCTCCAAATTCCTGGTTTGAGGATTCCGGATTTCCTGCTTATTCCCTTATTCCGGGAATCTTCAAACCAGGATTTCTTGGAAACCTGGGAATTTGGGGGAAGTTATTGGTATTTTGGAACCCTTGCTGTAAAGATCAACATGTTGCATGCAGCCTCTCTGAGACAAATCAAATCAAATCAAGTCAAATTGTATTTGTCACATGCTTCTAAAAAAATAAACTGGTGTAGACTAACAGTGAAATGTTTACTTACAGGTCCTTTTCCAACAATGCAGAGTTAAAGATAAAAAATAGAAATAATGACTCGAGGAATAACTACACAGTGAATAACGAATAACGACAGCGTAACCGAAGCAGGATAATCACTCAGATTAGGAGAATCATGTTAAGATCCAGCATCAGAAGGTATGAGATGACTACCTGGCTTGTTTACATACACATGCAGGCGCACATGCACACGCACACACACACACACACCCACACACACACACACACACACACACACACACACACACACACACACACACACACACACACACACACACACACACACACACACACACACACACACACAAGCATGCTCTCTCTCTCTCTCTCTCTCTCTCTCTCTCTCTCTCTCTCTCTCTCTCTCTCTCTCTCTCTCTCTCATATTATTGGCTTCCCAGTGTGAGATTACCTGACAAAAGGCATCCCAGCCCAGATTCTGATGTGGTAATTACCTTGACAATGAGAACACATCATCAATCTGAGAGGTGATTTATTCACAGTGCTGCTGAGATCACAGAAAGACAAAGATGACAATTTGTTTTTGCTCCTCTCCCTACGGCAAGAGCTGTGCTTTGTTACAGTGCAGTTATTTGGCGTATTACAGTAGGGGGTGAAATCTGAGTGTGTGCATCTGAATGTAACATGAATGTGATTAGGGTTTACACAGCAAAGGGATGTGAATGTACTTATAGTAGGCAATATACAGTAAACACACACACACACACACAAGCATATAATTACAAGCATGCACGTACACAGACATCTGTGTGTGAACACATATATACAGAGACATACACAAGCTATACGCATACACGCATGTACATAGATGTGTGCAATCGGTCTTCAGCACAGATAAAGGTCATAAACTGTGTTTTTTTTATGTTATTTTTTACTTTGCTCAATGAGACAGATATTATTATTATTGGAAATGTGTCCTTTGGTCTGGAGTCCAAATTGGAGAATTTTGGTTCCAACTGCTGTGGCTTTGTGTATTTCCCACTGTAAAGCATGGAGGAGGTGTTATGGTGTGGGGGTGCTTTGCTGTTGACACTGTCTCTGATACGCCATCCCATCTGGTTTGGGCTTAGTGGGACTATCATTTGTTTTTCAACAGGAGGACAAATATATATATATATATATATATATATGTATATATATATATATATATATATATTTTTTTTTTACAGATTTCTGCTACATATACAGTACCAGTCAAAAGTTTGGACACACCTACTCCAGGGTTTTTCTTTATTTTTACTATTTTCTACATTGTAGAATAATAGTAAAGACATAAACTATGAAATAACACATATGGAATCATGTAGTAACCAAAAAAAGTGTTAAACAAATCAAAATATATTTTATATTTGAGATTCTTCAAATAGCCACCCTTTGCCTTGATGACAGCTTTGCACACTCTTGGCATTCTCTCAACCAGCTTCATGAGGTAGTCACCTGGAATGCATTTCAATTAACAGGTGTGCCTTGTTAAAAGTTAATTTGTGGAATTTCTTTCCATCTTAATAAGTTTGAGTCAATCAGTTGGGATGTGAAAAGGTAGTGGGGTATACAGAAGATAGACTTATTTGGTAAAAGACCAAGTCCATATTTTGGCAAGAACAACTCAAATAAGCAAAGAGAAACAACAGTCCATCATTACTTTAAGACATGAAGGTTAGTCAATATGGAACATTTCAAGAACTTTGAAAGTTTCTTCAAGTGCAGTCGCAAAAACCATAAAGCGCTATGATAAAACTGGCTCTCATGAGGACCACCACAGGAATGGAAGACCCAGAGTTACCTCTGCTGCAGAGGATAAGTTCATTACAGTTACCAGCCTCAGAATTTGCAGCCCAAATAAATGCTTCACAGAGTTCAAGTAACAGACACATTTCAACATCAACGACCTTCATGGTTGAATTGCTGCAAAGAAACCACTACATAAAGGACACAAATAATAAGAAGAGACTTGCTTGGGCCAAGAAACACGAGCAATGGACATTAGACCGGTGGAAATGTGGCCTTTGGTCTGGAGTCCAAATTTGAGAATTTTGGTTCAAACCGCCGTGGCTTTGTGAGACGCGGTGTGGGTGAACGGATGATTTCCGCATGTGTATTTCCCACCGTAAAGCATGGAGGAGGAGGTGTTATGGTGTGGGGGTGCTTTGCTGGTGACACTGTCTGTGATATGCCATCCCATCTGGTTTGGGCTTAGTGGGACTATCATGTTGAAATGTCAATTTTCAACAGGACAATGACCCAACACACCTCCAGGCTGTGTAAGGGCTATTTGACCAAGAAGGAGAGTGATGGAGTGCTGCATCAGAAGACCTGGCCTCCACAATCACCCAACCTCAACCCAATTGAGATGGTTTGGGATGAGTTGAACTGCAGAGTGAAGGAAAATCAGCCAACAAGTGCTCAGCATATGTGGGAACTCCTTCAAGACTATTGGAAAAGCATTCCAGTTGAAGCTGGTTGAGAGAATGCCAAGAGTGTGCAAAGCTGTCATCAAGGCAAAGGGTGGCTATTTGAAGAATCTCAAATATAAAATATATTTTGATTTGTTTAACACGGTTTTCATTACTACATCATTCCATATGTGTTATTTCATAGTTCTGATGTCTTCGTATTAATTTTACAATGTAGAAAAACCCTGGAATGAGTAGGTGTGTCCAAACTTTTGACTGGTACTGTAGTTAATTACACCTCACTGTGTGTGTGTGTGCATGCATGTGTGGATGTGTGGATGTGTGTGCGTGTTCATTTGTGTGTGTGTGCCGATCGTGTGCGCCTGCCTGTCTGTGTGTGTTTGTGTGTGTGTGTGTGTGTGTGTGTGTGTGTGTGTGTGTGTGTGTGTGTGTGTGGGTGGGTATGCGTGTGTGTGGGTATGCGCATGTGTGTATCCTCTCCTAGACATTTGGTCCTGCCTAACCTGTCTGCCTGCACAGAGCCAGCTGCTGATCCACCTCACACAGCTCTCCTATCTGTCAGCTGAGACAGGCGGGTATACCCTACCTACCCCATCACAACCCCGCTCCCCTCCCCCTACCGCTGCACTTACCATCTGTCTCCATATAGAAGACTCACAGATGTGCTCCCTAGGGCTAAAAACTATGCAGTCAATAGTTAATGCCGTTGGAGATGACAGGTGACGAGTCTGATACTGTACGTTTGCATATTAGGTGAGTAAACGCTATTCACTCTGTTAAAAATAAGTTTCAGTCCAAAACAACAGTGATCAGCCAAACCCCCGGTTGCACCTTTTGGTTTTTGACCTATCACTACACAGTGGATTCAAATAAACAAAGCTTGATGATGTGTTGGTTATTTCAATCAGCTATATAGTGGGGGACAGGACTGAGTTTGGGAAACCCTGAGCTGGAGGTCCTCTTATCTATGAGCCTGGAAGTACTGATGCTGTATACATTCTGCTTGCTCTAGACCCACTGCTTTTCTTATGTGTTCTGAACAGCTCTTACATTAACAATAGCTCTTACATTAGCCTACTCTCAGAACACAGCTACAGAAACACATTGTCTCATTGACAGTTGATTATCCTTTCTATTTTACTGGGAATGTGGATGGTGAGCATTGTGGCAGACACAACAACTGCACTCTTGTCAGTTGTGTAATAGTTGATTGTGAGAAAAGGAGAGGAGAGAGGGTGAGGGAGAGGAGAGAGAGGAGAGCAGGAGGAGAGGAGAGGACGGAATGTTCCCTTGTTTGTAGTCCTCTGAGCATTGGATGGATTCAGCAAGTGCCCACCGACAGCACCAACACCCAGTCAGTCGCCCCATTAGTTCAACCACAGTTATTTATTAATTTAATTATCTGGGTGCTGGGAGCAGCAAGGCCACAGCGACAGAGCACAGGTAGCTTTTAAATCAAGCCCCAGTGCCAAGCAGAGCAGCGTAGAGCCGAGCCGGCTGACTGATGTTCAGCGACGCATGCTTATTTATCCAGGGCACAGCTGCCATAGGGCAAGGTGACGAGGAAATGTTTCTGTCTCTCTCCTTCTCTCTCTCTGTCTCTCTATCTCGCTCCCTCACATTCTCTCTCTCTCTTCCTTAATGCATTGAAAACATTACTCTATAAAAAAAAGAAGAGTGAGGAGGATCTTGAAAATGTTTCCTAAGGATATCTAAAGCTGGGGTTGTAATAAGGGGCAGTCTGGAAGAAGGACAATGAAGTGTGTGGTTTGGGCATCCCCCAGGGTTCTCTCAATGGGACGTATTAGAACACGGGTGCAAAAAGATTGATGAGTTCAATGCTTTCCCAATGAGCAACCTTATACATATAATTACAGCGCAGAAATGAATGGATCATCATGATACAAACTCAGGTGAGAGCGCGCTTGCTTATTGCCCATCAAATGCCAAGACTGCAGTGTCAGCCACATAACTAACTGCAGTATTGGAGCTAGATTAATGTGATCCATCTTTCTTTTGTCTGGGCTAATTATTCTATAATCACATTCTAACCCTGGTTATCTACTCCTAGTCCTGCAGTCAGCAGTCATTCGGGAAGTCAGATGTATAAGGACGTTACAGACAGGACTTAATAGAAGCCTGAACACGTCAAATGCTCTCTCTCTGTGTGTCTCTCTCTCTCTTTATCTCTCACTCTCTATCTCTCGCTCTCTCTCGCTCTCTCTCTCTCTCTCGGTCTGTCTGTCTGTCTCTATCAATCTCTCTCTCTCTTTCTCAATCTAAGCATACAGTGCAGTGCAGAAAGGAGAGGACAAAGTGATGGTTTATTCCCAGCACTGTGCTGCTCCACTGTGGAAGTACAGTAGAGTTCTTGGTACCGTCATACAGGCTTTATGATATACACTACCGTTCAAAAGTTTGGGGTCACTTAGAAATGTCCTTGTTTTCGAAAGAAAAGCACATTTTTGTCCATTAAAATAACATCAAATTGATCAGAAATACAGTGTAGACATTGTTAATGTTGTAAATGGCTATTGTAGCTGGAAACGGCTGATTTTTATTGGAATATCTACATAGGCGTACAGAGGCCCATTATCAGCCACCATCAGTCCTGTGTTCCAATGGCACGTTGTGTTTGCTAATCCAAGTTTATCATTTTAAAAGGCTAATTGATCATTAGAAAACCCTTTTGCAATTATGTTAGCACAGCTGAAAACTGTTGTGCTGATTAAAGAAGCAATAAAACTGGCCTTCTTGAGACTAGTTGAGTATCTGGAGCATCAGCAATTGTGGTTTCGATTTCAGGATCAAAATGGCCAGAAACAAATAATTTTCTTCTGAAGCTCGTCAATCTATTCTTGTTCTGAGAAATGAAAGGCTATTCCATGCGAGAAATTGCCAAGAAACTGAAGATCTCGTACAACGCTGTGTACTACTCCCTTCGCAGAACAGCACAAACTGGCTCTAACCAGAATAGAAAGAGGAGTGGGAGGCCCCGGTGCATAACTGAGCAAGAGGACAAATACATTAGAGTGTCTAGTTTGAGAAACAGATGCCTCACAGGTCCTCAACTGGCAGCTTCATTAAATAGTACCAGCAAAACACCAGTCTCAACGTCAACAGTGAAGAGGCGACTCCGGGATGCTGAACTTCTCGGCAGAGTTGCAAAGAAAAAGCCATATCTCAGACTGGCCAATAAAAATAAAAGATTAAGTTGGGCAAAAGAACACAGACACTGGACAGAGGAAGATTGGAAAAAAGTGTTATGGACAGACAAATCGTAGTTTGAGGTGTTCGGATCACAAAGAAAAACATTTGTGAGACGCAGACCAAATGAAAAGATGCTGGAGGAGTGCTTGATGCCATTTGTCAAGCATGGTGGAGGCAATGTGATGGTCTGGGGGTGCTTTGGTGGTGGTAAAGTGGGAGATTTGTACAGGGTAAAAGGGATCTTGAAGAAGGAAGGCTATCACTCCATTTTGCAACGCCATGCCATACACTGTGGACGGCGCTTGATTAGAGCCAATTTCCTTCTACAACAGGACAATGACCCAAAGCACAGCTCCAGACTATGCAAGAACTATTTAGGGAAGAAGCAGTCAGCTGGTATTCTGTCTATAATGGAGTGGCCAGCACAGTCACTGGATCTCAACCCTATTGAGTTGTTGTGGGAGCAGCTTGACCATATGGTACGTAAGAAGTGCCCTTCAAGCCAATCCAACTTGTGGGAGGTGCTTCAGGCTGCATGGGGTGAAATCTCTTCAGATTACCTCAACAAATTGACAACTAGAATGCCAAAGGTCTGCAAGGCTGTAATTGCTGCAAATGGAGGATTCTTTGACGAAAGCAAAGTTTAAAGGACACAATTATTATTTCAATTAAAAATCATTATTTCTAACCTTGTCAATGACTACATTTCCTATGCATTTTGCTATATTTCCTATTCAAACTCATTTCATGTATGTTTTCATGGAAAACAAGGACATTTCTAAGTGACCCCAAACTTTTGAACGGTGTAGTGTAATTGTATTTCCTTGTTGTACTTATGTGATAACTTTATAATAGAACGTTCTATGTAGAGCTTATCTTTTTCACTCCTCTGTAGGTTGGCCCTGTTCTGCTTAACCTCTCCTTATGGGTTAGAATGTGTTCCGATGGAGTGGGGAGGGACTCGTTACAGTGTTACAGCGTTATAGTGTTACAGCATTACAGCGTTAGCAATGTTGCAGTGTTACAATGTTACAGCTTTACAGTGTTACAACATTACAGCGTTACAGAATGACAACATTACAGTGTTTCAGTGTTACAACATTATAGCGCTACATAGTTACAGGGTTACAGCTTTACAGTGTTACAGCATTAGCAATGTTACAGCTTTATAGTGTTACAGCATTACAGCTTTACAGTGTTACAATGTTACAGCATTACGGTGTTACAATGTTACAGATTTACAATGTTACAATGTTACAATGTTACAGCTTTACAGCATTAGCAATGTTACATTGTTACAGTGTCACAATGTTACAGCTTTACAGTGTCACAATGTTACATCTTTACAGTGTCACAATGTTACAGCTTTACAGTGTTACAACCAGTGTTTTCATTAGTTATTTAAAAAAGTAAGATATTACATATTACTTGTTACATTTTACTTTGTGTGGAAAGTAACGCGTTATATTACTTTGCGTTACTTTCATTAAAAAAAGATTGGTTAGCCAGGCTACTTACTAACTCGGATTTGATCACTAGTTTCTCCTTTTATCTGTGACTCTGCTTTCCTGTGCTAGTCCACAAGTGCTTCGCTATATATGGGTTGCTTAATTAGCCATTTATACCGTAAGCCAAACATCTGTACAGATTTCCTATCTTTTTGTTCAAAATCTTTCTCTCGAGCAACCAGTTCGGGTTATAGGTGCACCCTCCATACATTTCTATGGACAGCAGCTGTCATGACATTTCTCCAAAGAGCCTTTCTCTGCTCGCTCGAGAACTAAATGAGGAAACAAGTCGAGATTGGCTCATTGAAACACGCGCCCGGTAGAGATATGATTCTGAAAGTAACACACAAGTTGTTTGACAAAGTAACTGTAATAATATTACCCAATTTGAAAAAGTAACACATTACTTTACTCCGTTACTCGTAAAAGTAATCTGATTACATAATATGTTACTTTTACAAAGCTTTACTCCTAACACTGGTTACAACGTCACAGTGTTACAACGCTACGGCTTAAGAGCTACAGCTTTACAGTGTTACAGCATTACAGAGTTACAGTGTTAGCAGTGACTAGCCAGTGACTAGCCAGTGACTAGCCAGTGACTAGCCAGTGACTAGCCATCTTTAGGCAGAGATGGCGGGGAGATAACGTTATGGGTCATTTGAAGATATCCACACTCACATGTACACTCACATGCTGCATTTAGTGAGAAATGTTTAATATGCTATCTAAACTTAAACCATCTCGTAAATGTCCCTTTTTCACTTGACAACGTTTAGTGTTCCTTTGATTGTTTTCCTCATGTGTTTTAATTCCCAATATCCTAATATTCCGACATTTTTGTCACCTCTATAATAGGTTTAATACACTAATAAATCAAATCAAGTACTCTTCCCCTAGCCATGACTGTATTTCATGTTTCACCAGTGATATCTTCAGATGGTAAGCCTCAGTAGTCCAAATACATCTAACATGTCAGCATAGGTATTGTTATCAAATCCCCAGGATGCTCTGGTAAATCCCTTTCTCCCTGGCCTGTCTCTTCTGATATCGGTCCACACCATCTTTGGATGGTTACATCCTGCATTGCATTAGACCGAGGCTTCGGCTCAGCAGCAAACACACACACACGAATAGTGAGTGTGTGTCCAGGGATGGCCGGCTTAGTCTTCCTGCAGATCTGTTTGGATTTCCTCTGGGAGGCGGTAGTTTTACAGAACACACTGCAGGGAGTTATCTAGCTATGGCTGGATGCTAATGAACACAGGAGGAATCCTCACAGCAGCAGCAGCGCATTTGGGCTCATATGGAAAGATTCATGCAGATTCCTCTAGATATTTAATTACTTTAGCCGCGGTTCATAAAGCAGGGCAGGACACTCAAGCACATGTGCAACTCCAAATAAGTTGTAGAGTTAGCTGCAGTAAGCTACACATGGTGGGGAGATGCTAACTGTTATTTAGCACAAAACGGCTTCTCTCTGTGTGTTTGTTGTTTACCAAGAATCCAGTGGAGACAGCAATGAAGATTACTTTACTGGTCAATGGCACACAAGGTCCAACCAAATTGTGACTTCCGCATTCAACACCACCCCTCCGAAAGACACACATAGAGGTATTTGGAGAGGTGCGGGGGGCTGCCACACTGGGCACCGTTGTTGTGGGGGGTTAAGTGCCTTGCTCAAGGGCACAACAGCAGGCAATGGCATCTAGGATTCGATACCAGCAGCCCTCCGGTTGCCAGCTCATTTCCAGACAGATTTTCCCCGTCGGACCCGTGATTTGAACTGGCCGCCTTGCAGTTGCTGGCTCGCCTCTCTAACTGCTAGGCTACCACTAGCTGATGTGGTTGTAGTGGTAGAATACCTTCAAAAAAAAGCTTGAAAGAAGTGGGTAAAGAAAGAGCTGTCTTCCAGTATAAATATTCAGAGTGCCTTGAAAACCTTGAGGGTCTTTCTAAGCAAGGTCACTGACTCATTTAGTTACATTGTTGGATCGGCTCTTAGAACTGAGCCTACACACTTAGAAAAAAGGGTTACAAAAGGGTTCTTCGGCTGTCCACGTAGGATAACCATTTTTGGTTCCAGGTAAAACCCTTTTTGGTTCCAGGTTGAACTCTTTTGGGTTCCATGTAGAACCCTCTCTGGAAAGGGTTCTACATGGAACTCAAAAGGGTTCTACCTGGAACCAAAAGGGTTTTACCTGGAACCAAAAAAAGGTTGTTCAAAGGGTTCTCCTGTGGGGACAGCCGAAGAACCCTTTCAGGTTCTAGATAGCACTTTTTTTTCTAAGAGTGTATTGTTGTCATGTTGTTTGGTAGCTGCAAGGCTATTTCTAATTGAAAAAGATATTGACAAAAACAGGATGCTAATAGCAATCAGAGAGAGCCCAGCTATTTTCGGTGTGCCAGCTCCACTGGTTATTGGCTATAGTAGCAAACTGCCAGGGAAAATGGAGAAGGCTACAGTAGCTGCCATCTGTAGGCATATATGCTTCAATGGAGGAGTGCCACAAGGCTTGATCTCTCTAAGAGATACTTATTGAATGGCAACGTTCTGATGAGGACGTTGTAATATGCATATAATTTCAATCTCAACAAACATGTATCACACCTTTTCAGAACTCCATAATAATCATCCCTTTGGAGCATGCACTCTTAGAAAAAAAGATGAACCTAAAAGGGTTCTTCGGCTGTCCCCATAGGAGAACCCTTTGAAGAACCCTTTTTGGTTCAAGGTAGAATGCTTTTGGTTCCAGGTAGAACCCTTTTTGGTTCCAGGTAGAACCCTCTACCTGGAACCAAAAAGGGTTATCCTCTGGGGACAGCCAAAGAACCATTTTGGAACCCTTTTTTCTAAGAGTGTGATGATGAACCATGAGTAATAGATTGGACACGGTCGTCGCTGTAAGAAAATGTGACAACTTTGCGTCCAAATCTTATTCAAGTCTTCAGCTCCAACTAATCTTGTCTGGGTGTTTAAAAAACTCATGAATATGAATGAGCTTTGTTTAATTATTGCCCCAGTTTGAGGAGATTCCACCGAGTGGGGGGATGTGAGGGGGGAGACTTAATCTTCATGGAAGAGGATAATCTCCGGCACCTGTGAGATGATGAGATGATGATGACACATATCTTCAGTCCCCCATGATAAACGTGTCCACCTAAATCTCCTCAGCGCTTCTTAATAGGGAGCAATAGGGGTCATACCACTCTGCTTGGAGGAAAAACAACATGAGAGAGAGAGATGGAGAGAGGGAAGAGAGAAGAGAGAGAGTGAGAGTGAAGGGAGAGGAGAAGAAAAGAGAGAGAGAGGAAGAGAGAGATAGAGGGGGGAAGAGAAGAAGGATGGAAAGAGGCAGAGAGAAGACGCTCAGGCATTTCCTGACCTCTCTGTGACGGTAGAAGCGGACGCGTTGGTCGGACTAACCTGCCGGTCGCATCTCGGCTGCACCTCCCTCAGTTCGACGCCCAGATGCTCGTAGCAGTGCTTGCCTCTGAGCTTATCAGGCTCTACCAGACACTGACTCCAGCGCATCGAGTGTGGAGAGAGCCCAGGCGCAGTGAAAAGAGAGGGAGAGTGGAGGAGTGGTAGGTGTGTTTACCAAGATGAAACAGGCTCTACACTTGAGGTCAAATGAATCTGTGACTTATTCTTCTTCCCTTTCCAAACACTTATTTTTTTGTTGTTGCCTGGATGTACCTCTCTTGGGATGTAACACTTCTTTGGGTAGGTTCAGTAAAGGCTGATGAAGCTTTTATAGTTTATTACGGTTAGTCCATCTGGGCACCTTTCTTGGTTTGTACACTAATATAAATGTGACACATTCCAATGATAAATAAACAAATTAAAAGATATTTAGAAAAATCCCAAATCCCAAATTTATTTTTCAAGGTTGAGTGGAAGAGGCTTTGTTGTCAGTGTTCATTATCATAGAACACAATTATCTGTTTCTTGACATAAGGTTTTACATACATGTGCAGTTGTTATTAAGAGGGAGACATAATTCGAACATTAAAATGTCAACTAGTATGGCATCGTAAAATGTCAAAAACCGTTCTTGTTGATGCCAGTTTATCAATCTCTCAATCATTCAATCAATCAATCAATCAATCAATCAACCAATCTTGATTATCCCAGAGGGAGATATTTAATATGTAAAAAGGATTACATATAAAAACAATAAAATTCAAGAAATTCATACACTGAAAACAGCTGACAGTTGATTTTAAACCCTGTTTACAAAACATGCAATGAATAAATTTGGCCAGTTTGCTGCCAACAAGGAATGATTATATTAAATCATTTTTTTCTGCCTAACAGTCACCATATACAGTGGCTTGCGAAAGTATTCACCCCCTTGGCATTTTTCCTATTTTGTTGCCTTACAACCTGGAATTAAAATGGATTTTTTGGGGGGGTTGTATCATTTGATTTACACAACATGCCTACCACTTTGAAGATGCAAAATATTTTTTGTAAAACATTACTTGTAAAACAGAAAACTTGAGGGTACATAACTATTCACCCCCCCCCCAAAGTCAATACTTTGTAGAGCCACCTTTTGCAGCAATTACAGCTGCAAGTCTCTTGGGGTATGTCTCTATCAGCTTGGCACATCTAGCCACTGGGATTTTTGCCCATTCTTCAAGGCAAAACTGCTCCAGCTCCTTCAAGTTGGATGGGTTCCGCTGTTGTACAGCAATCTTTAAGTCATACCATAGATTCTCAATTGGATTGAGGTTTGGGCTTTGACTAGGCCATTCCAAGACATTTAAATGTTTCCCCTTAAACCACTCAAGTGTTGCTGTAGCAGTATGCTTAGGGACATTGTCCTGCTGGAAGGTGAACCTCCATCCCAGTCGTAAATCTCTGGAAGACTGAAACAGATTTCCCTCAAGAATTTCCTTGTATTTAGGGGCGGCTGGTAGCTTAGTGGTTAAGCCCATTGTGCCAGTAACCGAAAGGTTGCTGGTTCTAATCCCTGAGCCGACTAGGTGAAAAGTCTGTCGATGTGCCCTTGAGCAAGGCACTTAACCCTAATTGCTCCTGTAAGTCGCTCTGGATAAGAGCGTCTACTAAAATGTAATGTAAATTAAATTTAGCATCATTCCTTCAATTCTGACCAGTTTCCCAGTCCCTGCCGATGAAAAATGATGCTGCCACCACCATGCTTCACTGTGGGGATGGTGTTCTCAGGGTGATGAGAGGTGTTGGGTTTGTGCCAGACATAGTTTTTTCCTTGATGGCCAAAAAGCTCAATTTTAGTCTCATCTTACCAGAGTACCTTCTTCCATATGTTTGGGGAGTCTCCCACCAAACGTGTTTGCACATTTTTTCTTTAAACAATGGCTTTTTTCTGGCCACTCTTCCGTAAAGCCCAGCTCTGTGGAGTGTTTACAGCTAATCATGGCTACCCGGACTATTTGCACTGCCCCCCCACCTCCACACCCACCCCATCTTTTTACGCTGCTGCTACTCTGTTAATTATGTATGCATAGTCACTTTAACTCTACCCACATGTACATATTACTTCAACTACCTCAACTAGCCAGTGCCCCCGCACATTGACTCTGCACCGGTACCCCCCTGTATATATAGCCTCCCTACTGTTATTTTATTTTACTTCTGCTCTTTTTTTATTATGTGACCTCTGAAGGTAATTGGTTGCACCAGATCTTATTTAGGGGCTTCATAGCAAAGGGGCTGAATACATATGCAGGCACCACTTTTCTGTTATTAATTTTTAAATTAATTTTCCAAATTAATTTTCTGTTATTAGTTATTAGTTATTAATTAAAAGTTTTTTTTTTCATTTCACTTCACCAATTTGGACTATTTTGTGTATGTCCATTACATGAAATCCAAATAAAATCCATTTAAATTACAGGTTGTAATGAAACAAAATAGGAAAAATGCCAAGGGGGATGAATATTTTTGCAAGGCACTGTGACAGCCTTACACCACCAGTGAATATGACCGTCATGTAGCCAGTGCTTTGCAGTGTTGTAATAGTCAATAAACCTAGAGTTCGAGTTGAGTCCCAAGTCCCCTGTGCTCGAGTCCGAGTCGAATCGCAAGTCCCTATGGCTGATGTCCGATCCAACTCCAAGTCCGAGTCACCATTGGTCGAGTCACAAGTCGAGTCACGAGTCCATCAATTTATATTAGGTCTTATTATGCAATTGTTTATAGTTGCCACCAGATGGCGCCAATCCCACTAATTTAATATGAATCACTACCTCACACGTTCTACTTAATACCTCTGTTTCTTTACTTATTTACTACATACGTTAAAGCTAAGACATGCTCTCAGTTACTTTTTTGTAATCACCCACTGATATTTGTGTAGGTTTTTATAGTGGGTGTGAGGCTATGATGCAGGCAGTGGAGGTGCAACAAGTGAGAGTGGAGAGAAGGGTGTCATATGCTGAGGCAGTGATGTTGGTCCAGGTCCAGGGAGATATAGGTTCAAGGGAGAGATGGGTAGGAGCATCTAGACCGGGGATTACAGGGCAGGTGGGCGGTGAATTGGTATACATAGAAAAGAGAAAGCTGGTGATGTTTATAGCAGGAGCTATCAATAGCACTAATGTAGAGTCTAAAACAGAGAGGATTAAACTAATAGTGAAAGCTGCTGGGAGACATCTGAGTATGACAGGGTTGACATGGGAAGAGGTTCGAGATTACTTCAATCAGCCGAGGGTGGAGTCATGTATTACTGGATCTTAGTTATGGAATGGAATGCTCGAAGCCTGTTGACTAATGGGCATGAGTTCAAGCAGTTCATTGTAGATATGCTAGCTAAGCCTGATGTGATTTGTGTGCAGGAAACATGGCTCAAACCGACTGTGGGGTTTATCATACAGGGATAAGTATTGGTTCGTAGGGACAGAGATGTGGGGGGGTGCCACCTTCATAAAGTAAGGACTTCCCTACAGGATGCTAGGCAAAGGTATTGAGCAGGAATATGTGGTGGTGGAGGTGTGGTTGAGAGGAGGGGTGCTAGTGGTAGTGAACTACTATAATCCGTGTCAGACATTGGACCTGGAAGGGCTGGAGAGGGTGGAGGGCCAGGATAGAAGTAAGGTAACGTGGTGTGGGGATTTTAATGCCCACAACACGCTTTGGGGGTGGGGGAACGGATGGATGGAAATGGCCAAGTGATGGACAACCTGATAGAAAATAAAGATCTGGTGTGCCTGAATGATGGCTGAGGGACCAGGATTGATGTAGCCACAGAGAAAGAGTCTGCTTGGACCTCACTATGGTATCTAGTGTGATGGCAGGAATATGTGAGTGGGGGGTATGGGAGGAGTCGACATTAGGGAGTGATCATTACCCCATAGTATGCCCAGTATGGGACATTTCCCAGTACGTATAGGATGAAATGCTGAGATGGAATAACATAATCATTATGGGATTAAGGGAAACCTGTAACCACACCTTTTTGTATAGGAGAAGGGCAAAACAGAATAAGCATGATTGACACTTTGTAATCCAGATGCCTGCCTGGATAGTAACGACAATCAGCACACCCTGTAATGTAATCTTTAAGATTATTTTTTATGAAACTGTTAGTTTCACGCCACCAATATAATTGTGTCAAGAGTCGAAGGGGAGGGGAAACCCTGCCTAGAGAGAAACAACTTAGGTTTGGAAACAATAGGGGCGTGAAACTAAAAGGCGTTTGTCATTTACATAAAGAGGTATTACTATGTATGTTGTGTTAGAATGAAACTGTATAAAAGGAGAGCTCCCAGTCAGGATGGGTAGTTGCTCCATGGACCAGCTCAGCTTGTTACTTTGTAATAAAGTCTATACTGAATTCACAAGCTCCGGTGTCTGAGAGATATCTTTTGAAAAGTATTTCCACGACATATCTTGTCGTCATGAACAGAATCGGCAAAAAAGGACCAGAAACTGTGAAAACCTGCGACTGTGGATGGCTTGGGCGAACTACACAAAGTGGCCACTAAAAAAGGTTAGCAAAGTTCTTGCTTAATAGTATAGAGTTTGTGTGGTTCGGTCCGGGACCTCAGCAGCAGGACACCAAGTAGGTCTCTCCAAATTTAAGAACTAGAAAAATATAAACTGGGAGCTTTTGAATTAAAAATGTATGCAAAAGTAATGAAAGAATAAAAAGCCTTGAGGGTTGCAATACGATGAAAAAGCTTAGGTAGAAGTAAATCTGCTCAGCCCATGCGGGTGGGTGGTTTGCTTGTGCGGTTTTGTTTAATTCAGTTCGGTTAAGTTGGACTGTTCACCTGTTTCATTCAGGTTGTTCATTTGATCAGTTTGATCAATCTGTTTGATCCGGTTGTTTTATCTGTTCGTTTTGTCCAGGCCTGTTTTGTTCAACCTGTTCGAGTTGCGAATGCAACCCGTTCATCTTATTCAATCAGTCTGACTCAATTTGGGCATTCAATTAATCGGGATCACTCAGTTGTTCATCTGGTGCATTTGTTCAATTCGTCCGATTCATCTGTTCATCCTGCTGATCGTTCTGTTCGATTCATTTCGGCGCAAGTGGCTGCCCATCTGTTTGGGTGATCAGAAAAGAAATAAGAAGTCCTGCGGATACCGCTCTAGTGTATTGAGGAAGTGTATCACTATGGGACTGCACAGGTAGGCAAAAGTCCTGCGGATACCGCATTATTGTGTTGAGGAAGTGAATCAATAAAGGGCTGCTTAGACAGGCAGACATCCTGTATAAATACAGTTGTTTCTGTGTCGAGGAAGTGCATCAGAAAGAGGGCTGAATTTGCAGGTTGTTTTTTGAAAAAACATAAAGGAAAGTGTGAAAATAAGTACGAAAGCTTCTGTCTCTGGTGTAGAAGGGGTTGCTCACCTCTCCTGGATCGTCACATAAAAGTGACCTGGCAGAGAGGATGCACCAAGTTTGCACTGGAAAGGAAGGGCATGAATGGGTGTGTGATTAAATTACTGAAAGCGAGAAGTATGAAAGACAGTCTTGTCCTGGGTGGAGAAGGTAGCTTAGTGGGTAAGAGCATTGTGCCAGTAACCGAAAGGTCGCTGGTTCTAATCCCCGAGCCGACTAGGTGAAAAATCTGTCGATGTGCCCTTGAGCAAGGCACTTAACCCTAATTGCTCCTGTAAGTCGCTCTGGATAAGAGCGTCTGCTAAATGACTAAAATGTAATGTAAATGAGAAGGAGCTACGCACCTTTCCTGGACCGTTGCTTAAGTGTAACCCGGCAGAGAGGACACACCCAGTCCCGCACTAGGAGAGAAAGAGTGAACGGTGCGCGAATGCCCATTGAAGTACTGAGAGTGGAAAGATACACGCTGCCAAGCGGTTTGGAAATAAGAAAAATAAGAATAAAAAGAAGATTTATGAGATTTTCCACACGAAGAATGTGGACATCAGGAAATAAAAGTGTAATAAGAGAAAACCGAACACACACATTTACAATAACTGAGTTCTGGCTAGGAGAATCAAGATTGTGGACAAATTACCAATAGGAAAAAGTGAATAACAGGGTAAAAAGAAACTTGGGAACAAAGAGTAGTACGGATATTACAGGAAGCCAAAAGGGGGTTGAACTTGGGACTGGCAGTGGGGAGTCCAAGAATACAGGTCGCAGAAATGAATAAAACAGCGGTAGAAATGTTAAGTGCCAGGTATCCTCTGTGCAAAGAAGAACTGATAAAGATCTCCAAAAATTGGGAACAACGCACCAAGAAAATGGGCACCAGATTGCCAGAAAGAGGAAAGTGTGATGTCTCGGTGTGTGAGGAAATGGAGACACTGATAAAGAACTATAAAACAGGAACAGGAAAGAAAAGAAAGGCCAAAAGAGAAAAAGAGGCACTAAACATTTTTAAAACGGAAGGAGAAGGAAAAACATACGGAAAGCTAGAAACATGTTGAAAAAGGATGAGAAAACAAGCAGAAAGAAAGTGGAATGGTCCACGGGACCCCTGCCAATATCCCCTGCTATCTGGGATGGTGGAGATAAAGGGAGAAGTAGAGTTGGAAGATGAGAGAGAAATTTATTCTGCACCCTCTTCTGCATCCTCTCAGAGAAGAGAAAAGGACCAGGAAAGGACAGGGGAGAATGAACAAGAAATAGGGACTCAGAAAAGTTTAATTTCTATGAAGGATTGAGAGAAGCCTTGGCAAAAAAATGAAGGTAAAAAAGGAGGAAGATGGAGAATCCCTGGATGGAGATATAATAACCGATATCGAAATAAAAAGTGTGGAAGTGGAGAGAGAAATAAGAAAACTGGAAAGACAACTAATCAGAAAAAGGGAAAGAACAGAAGAAGGAGAACAAAGAGAACAGGCCTGCAGGGAACGAGATGGGGAAAGCGGAGAAGAGACAGCCAGTTTTAGGGACATGGTATATGGCAGAGAGAGAGAAAAAAGAGAGCTGCGGGATAGAAAGAAGCTGAAAAAACCTGCAAGACCAGGTGCACAATACCCAATCCTAATAAAAGGTACTCAGAGGCATTATGTTCTGTGGGGATCGCAGGACCTGGAAGGATTGATTGCCCACCTACCAGACTTACATGATGGGGCAGGTAAATGGATAAGAATCTTTGAGGAACAAACCATGATGAAACTGCTGGCTGTGGGGGATCTAAAGACACTGTTGGCAAGGGTGGTGGGAGTGGCAAAGATGGAAGATGTACTGTTGGCCAGCGGCCTGAGGATGGCGGTGGGAGACAAGCTGGGAGATGGGATGGACTTTGACACATACCACCCTGAATTCTGGCGAACCCTGAGAATGGAATACAAGGCAAGAATTGACCCCAAATCACTGAAAGGGAGAGCACTGGGGAGATGGAGAATCCAGCTGCCTATCTACATGGACAGCTGAAACGATGGAGACTGGAAACAGAACGAGACCCAGAGGGGGATCCACTGATGACAACCCTGTTCCGAAACTCAGTGATAGAGGCCATGCCCCAGCAAGTGAAGAGCAGGCTGGAGGATGTGGTGGGACTAACCTCAAAATCACACAAAGAATTCTGTGACCATGTGATACATGCTGTAGAAAAACACATACAGTGGGGAGAACAAGTATTTGATACACTGCCGATTTTGCAGGTTTTCCTACTTACAAAGCATGTAGAGGTCTGTAATTTTTTATCATAGGTACACTTCAACTGTGAGAGACGGAATCTAAAACAAAAATCCAGAAAATCACATTGTATGATTTTTAAGTAATTAATTTGCATTTTATTGCATGACATAAGTATTTGATACATCAGAAAAGCAGAACTTAATATTTGGTACAGAAACCTTTTTTTGCAATTACAGAGATCATACGTTTCCTGTAGGTCTTGACCAGGTTTGCACACACTGCAGCAGGGATTTTGGCCCACTCCTCCATACAGACCTTCTCAAGATCCTTCAGGTTTCGGGGCTGTCGCTGGGCAATACGGACTTACAGCTCCCTCCAAAGATTTTCTATTGGGTTCAGGTCTGGAGACTGGCTAGGCCACTCCAGGACCTTGAGATGCTTCTTACGGAGACACTCCTTAGTTGCCCTGGCTTTGTGTTTCCGGTCGTTGTCATGCTGGAAGACCCAGCCACGACCCATCTTCAATTATCTTACTGAGGGAAGGAGGTTGTTGGCCAAGATCTCGAGATACATGGCCCCATCCATCCTCCCCTCAATAAGGTGCAGTCGTCCTGTCCCTTTTGCAGAAAAACATCCCCAAAAAATGATGTTTCCACCTCCATGCTTCACGGTTAAGATGGTGTTCTTGGGGATGTATTCATCCTTCTTCTTCCTCCAAACACGGCTAGTGGAGTTTAGACCAAAAAGCTCTGTTTTTGTCTCATCAGACCACATGACCTTCTCCCATTCCTCCTCTGGATCATCCAGATGGTCATTGGCAAAATTCAGACGGGCCTGGACATGCGCTGGCTTGAGCAGGGGAACCTTGCGTGCGCTGCAGGATTTTAATCCATGACGGTGTAGTGTGTTACTAATGGTTTTCTTTGAGACTGTGGTCCCAGCTCTCTACAGGTCATTGACCAGGTCCTGCCGTGTAGTTCTGGGCTGATCCCTCACCTTCCTCATGATCATTGATGCCCCACGAGGTGAGATCTTGCATGGAGCACCAGACCGAGGGTGATTGACCGTCATCTTGAACTTCTTCCATTTTCTAATAATTGCGCCAACAGTTGTTGCCTTCTCACCAAGCTGCTTGCCTATTGTCCTGTAGCCCATCCCAGCCTTGTGCAGGTCTACAAATTTATCCCTGATGTCCTTACACAGCTCTCTGGTCTTGGCCATTGTGGAGAGGTTGGAGTCTGTTTGATTGAGTGTGTGGACAGGTCTCTTTTATACAGGTAACGAGTTCAAACAGGTGCAGTTAATACAGGTAATGAGTGGAGAACAGGAGGGCTTTCTAAAGAAAAACTAACAGGTCTGTGAGAGCCGGAATTCTTACTGGTTGGTAGGTGATCAAATACTTAAGTCATACAATGTGATTTTCTGGATTTTTGTTTTAGATTCCATCTCTCACAGTTGAAGTGTACATATGATAAAAATTACAGACCTCTACATGCTTTGTAAGTAGGAAAACCTGCAAAATCGGCAGTGTATCAAATACTTGTTCTCCCCACTGTAAATTATTAACAAAGACTCACAGAACAGGTGTGAGACATTCAGAGGAAGTTGACTCAACTCCAGTTGTAAGAACTGACAAACAAAGGAAAGAAGAAAGTCCAGGCTCCAGTAACAGCACCTATGCCCGAGACAGGAACGGTTGCTGCAGTCTCCTCCGGAGGGCCACAACTGCTTCCTGCGCCACAGACCGAGGTGCAACCCACACCACCAGTAGTGAATGTGTATGCACAACAACCCCAGCAATGGAATAATAGCAGCAGACAACAAAAGCATCCGCAAAACAATCAGAGAGGAGGAAATCAGGGCCCGCAAGCGCCACCTGGGATCTGCTGGGGATGCCAACAGCCGGGACATACCAGGCGAAACTGCCCCACAAAATCCTGGCAACAACAGGGGAACAGAAACCAAAGTAACTGGAAGCAAACTGGGGGCTGGCAACAAAATCAAAGACAATCCCAAGGTCCTGTGAACCCATGGGCAAGACCCAATCAGGGTTATTAGGGGTACCCAGAGAATCCTACAGGGGAGGGTCAGTTTCCAGTGCTAACAACACGAGCTGATCAGGAACCTATGCTGCAGGTTCAAATAGAAAATAGATGCACACCTACGATGATAGATACTGGAGCCACTTACACTTGTGTACAGTGCCTTGCAAAAGTATTCATCCCCCTTGGCGTTTTTCCTATTTTGTTGCATTACAACCTGTAATTTAAATTGATTTTTATTTGGATTTAATGTAATGGACATACACGAAATAGTACAAATTGGTGAAGTGAAATGAAAAAAATAACTTTTTTCAAAAGATTATAAAAAATTATTAACGGAAAAGTAGTGCGTGCACATACAGTTGAAGTCGGACGTTTACATACACCTTAGCCAAATACATTTAAACTCAGTTTTTCACAATTCCTGACATTTAATCCTAGTAAATATTCCCTGTCTTAGGTCAGTTAGGATCACCACTTTATTTTAAGAATGTGAAATGTCAGAATAATAGTAGAGAGAATTATTTATTTCAGCTTTTATTTCTTTCATCACATTCCCAGTGGGTCAGAAGTTTACATACACTCAATTAGTATTTGGTAGCGTTGCCTTTAAATTGTTTAACTTGGGTCAAACATTTTGGGTAGCCTTCCACAAGCTTCCCACAATAAGTTGGGTGAACTTTGGCCCATTCCTCCTGACAGAGCTTGTGAAACTGAGTCAGGTTTGTTGGCCTCCTTGCTCGCACATGCTTTTTCAGTTCTGCCCACATATTTTCTATAGGATTGAGGTCAGGGCTTTGTGATGGCCACTTCAATACCGTGACTTTGTTGTCCTTAAGCCATTTTGCCACAACTTTGGAAGTATGCTTGGGGTCATTGTCCATTTGGAAGACCCATTTGCGACCAAGCTTTAACTTCCTGACTGATGTCTTGAGATGTTGCTTCAATATATCCACATAATTTTCCTCCCTCATGATGCCATCTATTTTGTGAAGTGCACCAGTCCCTCCTGCAGCAAAGCACCCCCACAGCATGATGCTGCCACCACCGTGCTTCACGGTTGGAATGGTGTTCTTCGGCTTGCAAGTAACCCCCTTTTTCCTCCAAACATAACGATGGTCATTATGGCCAAACAGTTCCATTTTTGTTTCATCAGACCAGAGGATATTTCTCTAAAAGTACGATCTTTGTCCCCATGTGCAGTTGCAAACCATAGTCTGGCTTTTTTATGGCGGTTTTGGAGCAGTGGCTTCTTCCTTGCTGAGCGGCCTTTCAGGTTATGTCGATATAGGACTCGTTTTACTGTGGATATAGATACTTTTGTACCTGTTTTCTCCAGCATCTTCACAAGGTCCTTTGCTGTTGTTCTGTGATTGATTTTCACTTTTCACACCAAAGTACGTTCATCTTTAGGAGACAGAATATGTCTCCTTCCTGAGCGGTATGACGGCTGCGTGATGCCATGGTGTTTATACATGCATACTATTGTTTGTACAGATGAGCGTGGTACCTTCAGGCATTTGGAAATTGCTCCCAAGGATGAACCAGACTTGTGGAGGTCTACAATTTTGTTTCTGAGGTCTTGGCTGATTTATTATGATTATCCCATGATGTCAAGCAAAGAGGCACTGAGTTTGAAGGTAGGCCTTGAAATACATCCACAGGTACACCTCCAATTTACTCAAATCATGTCAATTAGCCTATCAAAAGTTTCTAAAGCCATGAATTCTGGAATTTACCAAGCTGTTTAAAGGCACAGTCAACTTAGTGTATGTAAACTTCTGACCCATTGGAATTGTGATACAGTGAATTATAAGTGAAATACTCTGTTTGTAAACAATTGTTGGAAAAATTACTTGTGTCATGCACAAAGTAGATGTCCTAACCGACTTGCCAAAACTATAGTTTGTTAACAAGAAATTTGTGGAGTGGTTGAAAAACAAGTTTTAATTACTCTAACCTAAGTGTATGTAAACTTCTGACTTCAAATGTATATTCACCCCCTTTTCTATTAAGCCCCTAAATAAGATCTGGTGCAACCAATTACCTTCAGAAGTCACATAATTAGTTAAATAAAGTCCACCTGTGTGCAATCTAAGTGTCACATGATCTGTCAAATGATCTCAGTATATATACACTTCTTCTGAAAGTCCCCAGAGACTGCAACACCACTAAGCAAAGGGCAACACCAAGCAAGCGGCACCATGAAGACCAAGGAGCTCTTCAAACAGGTCAGGGACAAAGTTGTGGAGAAGTACAGATCAGGGTTGGGTTATAAAAAATATCTGAAACTTTGAACATCCCACAGAGCACCATTAAATCCATTATTAAAAAATGGAAAGAATATGGCACCACAACAAACCTGCCAAGAGAGGGCCGCCCACCAAAACTCATGGACCAGGCAAGGAGGGCATTAATCAGAGAGGCAACAAAGAGACCAAAGATAACCCTGAAGGAGCTGCAAAGCTCTACATCGGAGATTGGAGTATCTGTCCATAGGACCACTTTAAGCTGTACACTCCACAGAGCTGGGCTTTACAGAAGAGTGGCCAGAAAAAAGCCATTGCTTAAAGAAAAAAATAAGCAAGCACGTTTGGTGTTCGCCAAAAGGCATGTGGGAGACTCCCCAAACATATGGAAGAAGGAACTAGGTCAGATGAGACTAAAATTGAGCTTTTTGGCCATCAAGGAAAACACTATGTCTGGCGCAAACCAAACACCTCTCATCACCCCGAGAACACCATCCAGTGAAGCATGGTGGTGGCAGCATCATGCTGTGGGGATGTTTTTCATCGGCAGGGACTGGGAAACTGGTCAGAATTGAAGGAATGATGGATGGGTACAGGGAAATTCTTGAGGGAAACCTGTTTCAGTCTTCCAGAGATTTGCGACTGGGACGGAGGTTCACCTTCCAGCAGGACAATGACCCTAAGCATACTGCTAAAGCAACACTCGAGGGGTTTAAGTGTTTAAATGTCTTGGAATGGCCTAGTCAAAGCCCAGACCTCAATCTAATTGAAAATCTGTGGTATGACTTAAAGATTGCTGTACACCAGCGGAACTCATCCAACTTGAAGGAGCTGTCTTATTTCTTGTTTGTTTCACAAAAAAATGTATTTTGCATCTTCAAAGTGGTAGGCATGTTGTGTAAATCAAATTATACAAACCCCAAAAAAATCAATTTTAATTCCAGGTTGTAAGGCAACAAAATAGGAAAAATACAAAGGGGGGTGAGTACTTTCTCAAGCCACTGTACAGGAAGCAATTGATGAGGTAGAGCGGTGGGCATTCATGTGGGGATTCAGGTTCTCTGTAGAGAAAACTCAAACAGTGTTCTTTACCAGGAGGAAGGTGGAAGATGAGGTATGCTTGAGGTTATATGGGAGAAACTTGGAGAGGGTTGGGGCCTTCAGGTTCCTTGGGGTACACTTTGATACTAGACTGACATGGGCAGAACACATTGAGAGAGTGGTGGGAAAGTGTAAGAAGGTGCTAAATGTGATGCACTGTCTGATGGGGAAGGAGTGGGGGGCTGGGCGTTCCTCATTGAGGACCATGTATGTTGCATTGATCCGATCTGTAATAGACTATGGCAGTATAGCATATGGTTCGGCTAGATGTCATACAGGGGCAAGGACTCAGAATATGTAGTTTGGCGTATCGGACGTCCACAGTGGCTGCATTACAGGTGGAGGTGGGGGATATGCCATTGCAGATTAGGAGACAGCAGCTGGCAATGAATTATTGGGTCAAACTACAAGAACATGGGGTGTCTCATCCTGCGAAAGGGATTTTACAGGCATGCTGGGAACATGAGCGAAGACAGAACACAAGCTTTGGGTGGGTGGGTAATACCCAGGCGAAGGAGATGGGACAGTATGGAAGGGAGTTTAGTCCAACGGTAGCTATTCCTGTAAATCCACCATGGCTACTCCCGCCTCCAGTAGTTGATATGGAAGTGTTGGAGAGACTACAGAAAGATAGGAAGAGTGTTGATCCATCTGATTTGTTTAAGAGACGTCTGGATACTGTGCATCAGGATTTTGTTGCCATTTACACAGATGGTTTAAAAGAACAAAGGACAGGATGTACTAGGTCAGCATTTGTAGTGCAGGAATGTGAGTGGAAGTCAGGAAACGTATTACAGATAATCTGGCTGTATATACGGCGGAGCTGATGGCCATACTGTTGGCCTTGCAGTGGGTGGAGGAAGTCAAACAAGACAGAGTAGTTATTTGCTCTGATTCATGTGCAGTGTTAATGAGTCTCCAGTCCTTTAGCTCACGTAGCAGACAAGACCTGCTTTATGAGGTGCTACAAACCCATTGCAGGATTAGACAGATGGGTATACAGATAAGATTTACTTGGGTCCCAGCCCATGTGGGGGTGGAGGTGAACGAGGCAGTAGATGTACTGGCTAAACATGCACTTAGTAGTGGGGATGTTGATGTTGAAGTTTCATTGAGCAAGGCAGAGGCAAAAAGCCTGATATATACAGTGATGGTGCAGAGATGGCAGGAGGAGTGGAATAGTCCCGTGTAGCTCAGTTGGTAGAGCATGGTGCTTGCAACGCCAAGGTTGTGGGTTCGATTCCCACGGGGGACTAGTATGAAAATGTATGCACTCACTAACTGTAAGTTGCTCTGGATAAGAGCATCTGCTAAATGACTCAAATCTAATAGAGATAATAAGGGGAGGCATTTTTTCAAGTACAGAGGAATGTCTGGGAGGGGAGGACGACAGGAAGGGACAGAAGAGAGGAGGCTATTTTTACAAGATTAAATGTGATAGGAAAGCATCCAACAGGAAAGTGTGATTATTGCCAAGAAACAGAGGCCGTGGAGCATGTATTGCTACAGTGTGGGCAGTAACAGAGGGAAAGAGAGAGGATGAGATCTAATATGAGGGAGAAGGGGATACAGGAAATTAGTTTAAAGAGTATATTGAGTAGAACGTCATTAGATATAGTCTAAAATATTTTGTTATCTTTTTTAAGAGCAATGGGGCTGGCAAGTAGGATTTAGTTTCTCCCTGTCTCTGGCCCACACTCCAGTAAAGTAGGTGGCAGTAATGCACCATAACGTTGGATGCCAACCGCCAATAAACCCCGCTGAAGAAGAAGAAGAAGAAAAACACAAGCTCTGGTGGATAGGGCTTTTTCTTCCAACCAATCTAGTGATTTGTTGTCATGAGAGGATGGAGCCCAGAGCTGAAGACCGGATTCAGGAATGACGTCGGGCGATTGGGAACTATGTGGCGGACCACGTTTTTTCAGATGGAAGATGCAGGCCAAGATGTCGACACAAGTCCAGAGGATAGAATAGACACCAGAGGGAGCAATGAAGAGGTCATTGTGGACTGTGAGGCCGAGGATAGAATAAACGGCGGAAGGGAAAGGAGGGGGAAAATTGAGTCCTTTGAGAAGGCAAGAAATAGATATTGGTCAGGAGAAATGCAGTATTATCATGAGGAGACGTATACTTGGAGGAATGAGGAGGAATGGAGGGGAAAAGAGAGGCAGAGGAGGTCTAAGAGAGAGAGGGAGGAAGACTGTGAGTTTGAGTCGGTAAAGAATGGCGGGAAAAAGGGAGAAGGTTTGTTGAAGAAGAGTGGTAGGAAATGTAAGCGAAGTGAGCTGAAGACAGGAGTAGAAATGGAAGAGGGTGAAGTATCGGAGGTGGTAGGTGTGGTGAAGTGCTCGGAGCCAGAGGCTTGCGCAGAGGGTCAGGATAAAGATGAGTCTGTGACAGTAGGAGTGAAGTTTGTGGAAAAAGTGGATCCTTGCCTTTTGGCTGATCCATTTGTGGTTTCAAGATGGGTGAAAAAAAGCGTTGGGTATAGTGGAATCGGTGAGGGTAACCAGAAGTGGTTTAGTGATAATTGTTTGTGTTTCTATTGGGCAGAGGGAGAAGGCGCTCAGAGTTAAACAAATGGGGGAAAGAATTGTGAATTGTTTCGCTCTTAGGAAAAGGGCGCCATTGAGAGGAGTGATTACTGGGGTAGCAGTAAATGTAAAAGTGGATCAACTGAAGGAGAAGATTCCCGGTGTGTGTGATGCTCGTCGTTTGGTGCAACGTAAACAGGGTGGCGAGAGTGGGGAAAAAGAAGAGTCATTGTCTGTTCTTTTGAGTTTTGAAGTTGAGTCTTTGCCGGAAAAAGTGAAGTTAGGATACATAAGTTATCCTGTGCGAGCTTATGTGCCGAGTACATTACGATGTTACAGGTGTCAAACATATGGGCATGTGGCAGCAGTATGTAGGAGGGAGATTCCAAGGTGTGAGAAGTGTGCAGAAGGGCACGCGACTAAGGAGTGTGAAGCAGTTGGGGAAAGTGGTGGTATGTGCTAATTGTAGGGGTGGCCATGGGGCTGGGGATCAGACATGTCCAGTGCGAGAGAAGCAGGTTGAGGTTTCCAGGGTATGAGTAGAGAAGAAGTTGTCATATGCAGAGGCAGTGAAGAAAGTAGAGGAAGAGGGGTCGGGGGGGGTGAGAGTAGGAGATATATACCAGTACAGTGGGATAGGCAAGCAAGTGATATATGTTTTAGTAAGATTGGGTTTTTAGTGTTTATAGCAATGGTTATTAATTGTACTGCAGGGATGGAACGCAAATCGAAGAAAATTGAGGTTGTGGTGGCACCTGCAGAGAGATAATTTGGGTGTGCGAGACTTGACAGCAGAAGAGTTACAGGGAGTGTTAAGTAGTGATGTCCCATCATTTCAGGTTGAGGGCATGAGGTAGGAGTGAGTATATTTAAATAATGGAGAAGGGTGGGGTTAATTATTAGTAGTTGTTTTGAAGTTGTGAGTGTAGTGTTAGATGGTAGGATATTTATTTGCTTTGTTTTATTTTATTTTTCAAGGAAAGATAAGGGAGTTGTACTCCAGTCTAGTAGGTGGCAGTAATGCAACAAATTAGATGTCAACCGCCGTTAAACCTCATTGAAGAAGAAGAGTTGTTGTCATTCTTGAACGTGCTTTCAAGTTATCAAGCTAACTAACATTAGAGCCTTCTGGCTAACCTTTATCTAACTTAGTGGTTCATAAAATGTATCAGAGCAATAGGTCTAGCTATGTACTTGTCATTTGGTTGAGACTAACATTAGAAAATAATTGTTTGCTCTGTGTATATTTGGTGTGGAGTTAGTTGGCTTTCCTAGTTAGCAAGCTGAGATCTCTGCTCAAGTTGGCTAACGTTAGCTAGCTTGCTAATAATGTTTGAGGAGAACAGGCTAGCTCCCTGTAGAATCAAGACAAGGGAATGGGGAAAAAGATTAGATGCAGTTGCTTTATCTGGCTGCTGCAGGCAAGATGAGCTAGCTAGATGCCAAATGTCGAAACAATGCAATTATATAAATTTTATTGGCTCGCTATATGAACTGTTTCTCCTGAAAATGTCTATCTGATATAGCTAGCTTGTTGTTGTTTGTTGTTCTAGTGTCCTTTAAACGTTAGCCACAACATCATGATCATGTAGTCGGCAGAAAAGCCTACTTTGGGTGAGCTAGCTAGAACTAGATAGTGTCGTAGTAAATATATAATGTTATAGCTTGGTCTGACTAAAATCTTGTGCATGACCCATTTTGTGTTGGGCGTTTGTTTTCAATCAATGCTGT
Organism: Coregonus clupeaformis; assembly: GCF_020615455.1. Lineage (NCBI taxonomy): Eukaryota > Metazoa > Chordata > Actinopteri > Salmoniformes > Salmonidae > Coregonus > Coregonus clupeaformis. The sequence goes on along the minus strand of NC_059224.1, from coordinate 11,816,645 downwards.
TCCTATCCAATAACAATGGACAAAAGGGTCCTATCTTGTCAGCCTTGTCAGCAGGTGGCCAAGGACAACACCCACGCCATAGGTCTCTCAGTTCTTCCAACTCACGAGTTCTTGCTCTGAGGACACACACACACACACACACACACACACACACACACACACACACACACATCATCACTGATAAACACACACACACACACACACACACAAAAATCCCCTCTCTTAGGCTGAACATTTGAAGACAGAGAACCCGACTCAGAGCCAAATGCAACAGTGACACTAGCCTGAAGGGGACCTCGCCCAACTCATCAGGACCAATCAGAAGATCAGAACTACTAGATTCAACCTACTTCATTTATTGCATAAAATGTCTGCACACAATGTTTCGGGGCTCTCTTCAGATAAACTCCCTACGAGTTTGACGAACGAGTCCGTGCACGCTATTCCAGATATCTTTACCTCTGAATAAACTGCCTTATATTATACAATTATCCACCTTGTCCAAAAGTCTCTACTTGGTCTCAGTTCTCCAGTAAACTTGTGATCATCAACAATAGCTATAATGTCAGATAAAACATTTCAGGAAAAGCATGGATAGAGCTAGCAATCTGTAGTAATTGTATTATTTGAAGTCACCACATGCACATAATCTGTATATGTGTTACATTCCATATTATGTTTTAATCTATTTGTCCTGTATTGCTATCTGTCTCAAGTGTACAAATCATCAGCATGAAGAATACTGAGTTCTGTTTGAATTATCAAGTGGATTGACAGTGTCTCCCAACCCCGTCTCAGTCCCCAGTAATTATTCTGCAATAGTTTAGGATGACTAACATCATCATTATCCATGACTACCATCCACATGCAATCCACCACCACTTTTCTAATGAACACACCTCAATCTATTGTACATGGAACAACGTTTTTTATGTATTTATGATTCATATTTCCTTTTGTCAATATAGCTTCTACGCATCATGGTAACGTGCTTGAATGAAAAAATCTTTAAACATGTCTTTAGATTTCATGGAGGTTGTGGGGGTGATGCTGTCGCCAATCAGATTTCATATTATGCCAAGATGTCAAAGTTATAAATTAGGAATATGGTGCTGTTTAGAATGACATGTCCATGACTTGATGTTCACAGGACTCTCCTAATGCTATGTTGAACGAGCACCATGGATGAAGGAGGGGGAGGAAAACCGACAGCTTCTCTACCACACCTTCACCAAGTCATCCAATGTTTGCTTCATGAACAATTGTTGCATCATCCCCCCAAAAAATATATACATTTTGTTTTTTATGCTGCGATTAATTTAGCAGGTCTATAGTATGTGTTTATTAAATATATATGTATATATATATAAATATATTCAGTCACAAGTCACTATGTTATGTTGCCTTTTTAAATGTTTGCTAAGATGATGTATTGTTACTTTGTACATACTGAAACAGTCTCATCAGTTTTGGGCTAGACTATGATCTGTAAATGGCTCCCCTTTTTAAAAAGTTGAGTGAAATTAGCACTCGTCAACCTCGGCTGTGTATTAAGTATGCATGTAAAGTGGACTTGAGTGCTGATAACCTAAACGTGTATATATAAAACTTAAATGACCAGGAGATAGCTGACAAACATCATTGGATGGCAAGAATCATCACAGATACCCTTGTAAAGTGTTGTGTGATATGTTTATTGTTGAATATGTAATATAGTGAAACAAAATGTTTTCTATATGCTTCAAACTACAGATTTAAGAGCATTGAAGTGGTGAACATAATGGCATAAAAAGGCAAAAAGCAATAAAGAGGAGAAAATATATTTACAATGGTTATCTCTGTATTAGTATGACCCACATCAGCCCATTAAAACACCTACGTAGAGCAGAGAGGACTTCGATCACTTGGCTTTGCAACACACAGGTGTTTCATCTCAACACTGGGATGATTTTAGCAATGCGACGCCAAACAGGCCTCATGCCGCTCAGGTAAGAGGGTACCAGAAATAAATGAATAAAAACACAAAACTAATGAAAAAGCACACAGGGCCACAGCCCTCAAGGAGCACACAGACACCAAAAATATTTTCAACTGGCTCGCCTCGCTATAACAGCACCACCAATTTCCATTTAAAGGCGGATGTGGTAAACAAGACCAAGCTTTTGCTGGTAATGCCGTAGTGATAAGAAGATCCGCCGACACTGTACTCTGTTTTTAAAGGTTTATTATAACAAAGGTTCCAGCATCGGAATTTGACAGATTCTGCAGATATCTGTGAGACAGCACAGCCAATCAGTAATTTGCTATTCTCCCCTCTCTGTTCAAGACATGGCATTTATATCATACATGGCCAGAGCATGGCGTGATTCTAACATCCAATCCCTGGCCATTACATATCCTCTTTTCCAGGAATTTAGTAATGCTTTCCAGATGTTTCAGCAAAAAGAGCCACGTTTCCTCTAACACACTTTTGTAAACGTCAGCACAATCCTAGACTCTTCAGATACTACACGGATAAAATTCCTATTGAGGAAGGGGGCTGGAAACAGCCGATGAGTCGACCAAAAGCTCCAACACTGTTTATTAAAGTGAAAATCAAGAGATACCCCATTTGTTTAGGCTCCTCTGCAAAAACCTGTTACTGAGTCTAGCCTTGCGTAGTGTGGCACTGTCGTTGACTCCCTTGTGAAGAAGAAGAATATGAGCACCATGATCATGGTGAATTAGAGGATGGTAGTGGCTGATGATCTGCAGCTTAGAGAAGAAGTAGTCCATGTCGTAGACAAACAGGTAGACTGCCATGAAGAGACTGGTCAGGAAGGCGTGCCACCACCTATACGAAACACAACGCAATCTTTAGGTTCAGCTCAATACACATTTTTGACACTGTAGTGAGGTCTATGTGCTTGGATCAATGAGCAGAGATAAATTGAGTGATATGAGAAAGAAACATTTGCATCATTTAGAATGTTTTCATAAAACTAAAATAGATTTACTGTTGACACGGAGACTTCACACTTGGCATCTTAACATAACGGTACAGATAATCTGGCAAACTGGAAATCCGTTTTACAAATATTACACAATGCATTTACATGCAAAGAGAGAGCACAGTATGCCATTATTGTGATAACCAGATCCATGTATGTATGGCTCCACCCACCTCTGCACACAAGTGGAAGTAGCACAGCAGGATGGTGACCTTGGAGTAGGTGATGAGGAAAATGATGAACACCAGGAACCCAAACCAGATGCTGTTGAGGATGAAGAAGAGCTGGATGAAGATCCAGCCGAATGGATGGATGCCCATCCATGACGATTCCGGGCACGGGCTTGGTGAAGAAGGAAAGTTCATGGATCTGCCGAGTGATCTTCTCGGTTTGCACTGGCTGCTCAATCGCCTGGAGCACAGGGAGTAGCATAGAAACTCATCAAGACATTGTTAAACCCTTGTTAGTGTGCCATGTTTTCTCTGATTGTAATGCCAGTGTGAAAGAGGTTGCAAACACGGGGGAAATGCACATGATGTAAGATGACCTGAAAGAGTTATTCATAAAGACAGTGTGATTGATAGGTGAAACTCACAGGCCTCTTGAGGCCGAAGTAGGCTAGGCGCCCACGAAGGTAAGTGGCACGGAGATGCCAAACCACAAAGCCAAGCTGGCCACCAGTGTGCCGAAGGGGATGCCTGCCAAGAAGCCCTCCACCCACAGGATCAGGTTAACCAGGAAGAAGTCTGCAAACAAGATCCTGAGCGGGAGGGAGATAAAATTGTTGGGGGAGGGGCGGGACAGTCAATATCTCACTGGAAAAATGGGCAACCGCATCACCCTCAAAGTCTACAGTTGTGGTCAAATGTTTTGAGAATGACACAAATATTAATTTTCACAAAGTCTGCTGCCTCAGTTTTTATGAAGGCAATTTGCATATACTCCAGAATGTTATGAAGAGTGATCAGATTAATTGCAATTAATTGCAAAGTCCCTCTTTGCCATGAAAATGAACTTAATCCCCCAAAAACGTTTCCACTGCATTTCAGCCCTGCCACAAAAGGACCAGCTGACATCATGTCAGTGATTCTCTTGTTAACACAGGTGAGAGTGTTGACGAAGACAAGGCTGGAGATCACTCTGTCATGCTGATTGAGTTAGAATAACAGACTGGAAGTTTTAAAAGGAGGGTGGTGCTTGAAATCATTAGTCTTCCTCTGCTAAGCATGGTTACCTGCAAGGAAACACGTGCTGTCATCATTGCTTTGCACAAAAAGGGCTTCACAGGCAAGGATATTGCTGCTAGTAAGATTGCACCTAAATCAACCATTTATTGGATCATCAAGAACTTCAAGGAGAGAGGTTCAATTGTTGTGAAGAAGGCTTCAGGGCGCCCAAGAAAGTACAGCAAGCGCCAGGACCGTCTCCTAAAGTTGATTCAGCTGCGGAATCAGGGCACCACCAGTGCAGAGCTTTCTCAGGAATGGCAGCAGGCAGGTGTGAGTGCATTTGCACGCACAGTGAGGCAAAGACAGGATGGCCTGGTGTCAAGAAGGGCAGCGAGGAAGCCACTTCTCTCCAGGGTAACATCAGGGACAGACTGATATTCTGCAAAAGGTACAGGGATTGGACTGCTGAGGACTGGGGTAAAGTCATTTTCTCTGATGAATCCCCTTTCCGATTGTTTGGGGCATCCGGAAAAAAGCTTGTCCGGAGAAGACAAGGTGAGCGCTACCATCAGTCCTGTGTCATGCCAACAGTAAAGCATCCTGAGACCATTCATGTGTGGGGTTGCTTCTCAGCCAAGGGAGTGGGCTCACTCACAATTTTGCCTAAGAACACAACCATGAATAAAGAATGGTACCAACACATCCTCCGAGAGCAACTTCTCCCAACCATCCATGAACAGTTTGGTGACGACCAATGCCTTTACCAGCATGATGGAGCACCTTGCCATAAGGCAAAAGTGATAACTAAGTGGCTCGGGGAACAAAACATCGACATTTTGGGTCCATGGCCAGGAAACTCCCCAGACCTTAATCCCATTGAGAACTTTTTACATTTACATTTTAGTCATTTGCAGACGCTCTTATCCAGAGCGACTTACAGTTAGTGAGTGCATACATTTGTAATTTTTTTGTTAAAATTTTTTTTTTCATACTGGCCCCACGTGGGAATCGAACACACAACACTGGCGTTGCAAGCACCATGCTCTACCAACTGAGCTACACGGGGCCCAATCCTTGTGGTCAATCTTCAAGAGGCGGGTGAACAAACAAAACCCCACAAATTCTGACAAACTCCAAGCATTGATTATGCAAGAATCGCCTGCCATCAGTCAGGATGTGGCCCAGAAGTTAATTGACAGCATGCCAGGGCGGATTGCAGAGGTCTTGAAAAAGAAGGGTCAACACTGCAAATATTGACTCTTTGCATAAACTTAATGTAATTGTCAATAAAAGCTTTTGACATTTATGGAATGTTTGTAATTATACTTCAGTATACCATAATAACATCTGACAAAAATATCTAAAATGCTGAAGCATCAAACTTTGTGACCAATACTTGTGTCATTCTCAAAACTTTTAACCACGACTGTAGACATGTTTAAATATTTAATATCAAGTATGTTGCCATGATGTGTAGAAGATGTTATTGACAAAAGGGAATATGAATCATAAATACATAGAAATGTTGTTGTTCTTTGTACGATAGATTGAGAAGTATTCATTAGAAAAATGGTGGATTGCATGTTTTATTCATTTATTTATTTTATTTCACCTTTATTTAACCAGGTAAGCCAGTTGAGAACAAGTTCTCATTTACAACTGCGACCTGGCCAAGATAAAGCAAAGCAGTGCGATAAAAACAACAACACAGTTACATATGGGGTAAAAAAACATAAAGTCAAACAATACAACAGAAAATATATATACAGTGTGTGCAAATGTAGCAAGTTATGGAGGTAAGGCAATAAATAGGCTATAGTGCAAAATAATTACAATTAGTATTAACACTGGAATGCTAGATGTGCAAGAGATTATGTGCAAATAGAGATACTGGGGTGCAAAAGAGCAAAATAAATAACAATATAGGGATGAGGTAGCTGGGTGGGCTAATTTCAGATGGGCTGTGTACAGGTGCAGTGATCGGTAAGGTGCTCTGACAACTGATGCTTAAAGTTAGTGAGGGAGATAAGAGTCTCCAGCTTCAGAGATTTTTGCAATTCGTTCCAGTCATTGGCAGCAGAGAACTGGAAGGAATGGCGGCCAAAGGAGGTGTTGGCTTTGGGGATGACCAGTGAGATATACCTGCTGGAACGCAGACTACGGGTGGGTGCTGCTATGGTGACCAATGAGCTAAGATAAGGTGGGGATTTGCCTAGCAGTGATTTATAGATGGCCTGGAGCCAGTGGGTTTGGCGACGAACATGTAGTGAGGACCAGCCAACAAGAGCGTACAGTTCACAGTGGTGGGTAATGTATGGGGCTTTGGAGACAAAACGGATGGCACTATGATAGACTACATCCAATTTGCTGAGTAGAGTGTTGGAGGCTATTTTGTAAATGACATCGCCGAAGTCAAGGATCGGTAGGATAGTCAGTTTTACGAGGGCATGTTTGGCAGCATGAGTTAAGGAGGCTTTGTTGCGAAATTGGAAGCCGATTCTAGATTTAACTTTGGATTGGAGATTCTTAATGTGAGTCTGGAAGGAGAGTTTACAGTCTAACCAGACACCTAGGTATTTGTAGTTGTCCACATACTCTAGGTCAGACCCGTCGAGAGTAGTGATTCTAGTCGGGTAGGCGGGTGCCAGCAGCGTTCGATTGAAGAGCATGCATTTAGTTTTACTAGTGTTTAAGAGCAGTTGGAGGCTACTGAATGAGTGTTGTATGGCATTGAAGCTCATTTGGAGGTTTGTTAACACAGTGTCCAATGAAGGGCCAGATGTATACAAAATGGTGTCGTCTGCGTAGAGGTGGATCTGAGAGTCACCAGCAGCAAGAGCGACATCATTGATATACACAGAGAAAAGAGTCGGCCCAAGAATTGAACCCTGTGGCACCCCCATAGAGACTGCCATAGGTCCAGACAACAGGCCCTCCGATTTGACACATTGAACTCTATCTTAGAAGTAGTTGGTGAACCAGGCAAGGCAGTCATTTGAGAAACCAAGGCTATTTAGTCTGCCAATAAGAATGCGGTGGTTGACAGAGTCGAAAGCCTTGGCCAGGTCGATGAAGACGGCTGCACAGTACTGTCTATTATCGATCGCAGTTATAATATCGTTTAGGACCTTGAGCGTGGCTGAAGTGCACCAATGACCAGCTCGGAAACCGGATTGCATAGCGGAGAAGGTACGGTGGGATTCGAAATGGTCGGTGATCTGTTTGTTAACTTGGCTTTCAAATACTTTCGAAAGGCAGGGCAGGATGGATATAGGTCTGTAACAGTTTGGATCTAGAGTGTCACCCCCTTTGAAGAGGGGGATGACCGCGGCAGCTTTCCAATCTCTGGAGATCTCAGACGTTACGAAAGAGAGGTTGAACAGGCTAGTAATAGGGGTTGCGACAATTTCGGCGGCTAGTTTAAGAAAGAAAGGGTCCAGATTGTCTAGCCCAGATGATTTGTAGGGGTCCAGATTTTGCAGCTCTTTCAGAACATCATCTGTCTGAATGTGTGTGAAGGAGAAGCGGCGGGGGGCAGGTTGCAAGTTGCAGTGGAGGGTGCAGAGCTGGTGGCCGGGGTAGTGGTAGCCAGGTGGAAAGCATGGCCAGCCGTAGCAAAATGCTTGTTGAAATTCTCGATTATTGTAGATTTATCGGTGGTGATAGTGTTTCCTAGCCTCAGTGCATTGGGCAGCTGGGAGGAAGTGCTCTTATGTCTCCATGGACTTTACAGTGTCCCAAAACTTTTTGGAGTTAGTGCTACAGGATGCAAATTTCTGTTTGAAAATGTTAGCCTTTCCTTTCCTAACTGCTTGTGTATATTGGTTCCTAACTTCCCTGAAAAGTTGCACATCGCGGGGGCTATTTGATGCTAATGCGGTACGCCACAGGATGTTTTTGTGCTGGTCAAGGGCAGTCAAGTCTGAGGAGAACCAGGGGCTATATCTGTTCTTAGTTCTGTATTTTTTGAATGGGGCATGTTTATTTAAGATTGAGAGGAAATTACTTTTAAAGAACAACCAGGCATCCTCTACACACAGAATGAGATCTATATCCATCCAGGATACCTGGGCCAGGTCAATTAGGAAGGCCTGCTCGCTAAAGTGTTTTAGGGAGTGTTTGACAGTGATGAGGGGTGGTCATTTGACCGCGGACCCGTTAAGGACGCAGGCAATAAGGCAGTGATCGCTGAGGTGTATTTAGAGGGTAAGTTAGTTGAAGACAGCGGAGGTGTATTTAGAGGGTAAGTTAGTCAGGATGATATCTATGAGGGTACCCATGTTTACGGATTTAGGGTTGTACCTGGTAGGTTCGTTGATAATTTGTGTGAGATTGAGGGCATCTGGTTTGGATTGTAGGATGGCCGGTGTGTTAAGCATATCCCAATTTAGGTCACCAAGCAGTACGAACTCTGAGGATAAATGGGGGGCAATCAATTCACATATGGTGTCCAGGGCACAGCTGGGGGCTGAGGGGGGTCTGTAGCAAGCGACAATAGTGAGAGACTTATTTCTGGAAAGGTGGATTTTTAGAAGTAGAAGCTCAAACTGTTTGGGCACAGACCTGGATAGTATGATAGAGCTCTGCAGGCTATCTCTACAGTAGATTGCAACTCCACCCCCTTTGGCAGTTCTATCTAGACGGAAAATGTTGTATTCGGGGATGGACATTTCTGAATTTTTGGTGGCCTTCCTAAGACAGGATTCAGACACTGCTAGAACATCAGGGTTGGCGGAGTGTGCTAACGCAGTGAATCACTCAAACTTATGAAGGAGGCTTCTGATATTAACGTGCAGAAAACCAAGGCTTTTACGGTTACAGAAGTCAACAAATGATAGCTCCTGGGGAGTAGGAGTGATATTGGGGGCTGCAGGGCCTGGGTTAGCCTCTACATCACCAGAGGAACAGAGGAGGACTAGAATAAGGATACGGCTAAAGGCTTTAAGAACTGGTCTTCTAGTGCGTTGGGTACAGAGAATAAAGGGGGCAGATTTCCGGGCGTTGTAGAAAAGATTCAGGGCATTATGTACAGACAAGGATATGGAAGGATATGAGTACAGTGGAGGTAAACCTAAGCGTTGGGTAACAATGAAAGAGATAACATCACTGGAGGCACCAATTGAGCCGGTCTCTGCGTGTATGGGGGGTGGAAAAAATGAACTATTTGAGGCAGTTTGAGAGGGACTTGGGGTTCTACAGTGAAATGTAATAATAAGAACTAACTGGAACAGCAATAGGCAAGGCATATTGACATGGGAGAGAGGCATAAAGCAACCACAGGTGTTATTAGAGAGAGCCAAGACAACAACTGGTAATGGCGATAAAGTCTGGGCTGAGGCTAAACAGAATAAACAGTACAGGGTACAGTGTAAAGGAACAGTCCAGCAGGCATCAGCTGTGCAGCTGAGTGATCATAATGTCCAGTGAACAGCAAAGAATCCAAGAGTAGCAGATCTAGGGTCAGGTCCAAACAGTCCATATAATTTCATTATGACCTAAAAGGCAAAACTGATCCTAGATCTGCACTGGGACCAGATAAGACAAGCTGATCCTAGCCCCCTGACACATAAGATATTGCAGAATAATTACTGGGGACTGAGACCGGGGGGTTGGGAGACACTGTGGCCCTGTTAATGTCACCCCCTAGGAAGAACCTTACCCAACCACTCTGAGGCAGTGGTTGTGTGGCTAGCAGGTGTGCTTGACAGATCTAAAAGAGAGGCACAACATTATTTGAATGAGAATTCAGTCCACTTGATAATTCAACAGAATTCAGTATTCTTCATGCTGATGATTTGACAACTTGAGACAGATAGCAATACAGGACAAATAGATTAAAACATAATATGGAATGTAACAAAGATACAGATGACGTGCATGTGGTGATTTCAAATAATAATGTTACTACAGATAGCTAGCTCTGTCCATGCTTTTCCTATAAAATGTATATCTGATATTATAGCTAGCTCCCCCAAAGCAGGCATTTCTCCTCCTCGCTGGTCTGCAGATGCATGACTACATGATCATGATGTTGTGGCTGTAACATTTAATGGACATTGCACTAGAACAACAACTAGCTAGCTATATCAGATAGACATTTTCAGGAAAAGCGGCTCATAGCAAGCCTATAAACTGTCTATCATTCTATTGGTTCGACATTGACATCTAGCTATCTAATTAAGATATAATCTGAGAGATCTCACCTTTTTATCTCTGTAGCAGTTAGCTCTCATCTCATCTGGTCATCTAATCTTCTCCCCCATCCCCTCTTGATTCTACAGGGAGCTACTCAAAACATCGCTGGCAAGCTAACTAAATTTAGCATCAGCTTTGTAGCGGTTATGCTATGTGGAAACACTCTTCTTAATTATTTAATTAATCTTCCTCACCAACGCCTTGCTGTAGCTTTCAAATTATGTTAATATCATTTAGTAATTTCAGTCAGTTAAGAAGAAATTCTTATTTACAATGACGGCCAATGGGACTCCCAATCACGGACGGATTGTGATACAGCCTGGAATCGAACCAGGGTCTATAGTGACACTTCTAGCACCGAGATGCAGTGCCTTAGACCGCTGCGACACTCGGGAGCCCACCTAACCTGATTGAAGAAAAAGGCCTCCCACCAGAGCGCTCGTGTTTTTCTCTACTGGTTGCTTGCAGAGCAGCTTTTACAAGAACAGATTATTATTTTTTTTACAACTACAACATTTATGCCACAGGTTAGTTGCTAAATTACTGACAAAACAGATTCGACACAGAAAAATGTAGTTTTGATTCAGAGAAGAAGATTCACCAGTCGCAAAATCTTGTTGGATTTGTTCACATATCAAGTTACATGTTTGCAAGTGTTGCTGTATATATTCACACAGCACATTACCTGCTTGCTTCTCAAAATAAGTTACATGTTTGCAAATATTTTTTGCAACTACAAAACTGATTATACAGGCGCAACTCATTATTTTACATGTGCAAATCATACTTTACATGCTCGTACACTTGTACACTTCATACACTGGCTGCTATCTTTAGCAGTGGTTGAGTGGTGGTGGAGGGGAGGAGAGGAGAGAAGAGGAGAGGTGGAGGGATACAGTGGCTTGCGAAAGTATTCACCCTCCTTGGCATTTTTCCTATTTTGTTGCCTTACAACCTGGAATTAAAATAGATTTTTGGGGGGTTTGTATCATTTGATTTACACAACATGCCTACCACTTTGAAGATGCAAAATATGTATTTTTGTGAAACAAACAAGAAATAAGACAAAAAAACAGAAAACTTGAGCGTGCATAACTATTCACCCCTCAAAGTCAATACTTTGTAGATCCACCTTTCGCAGCAATTACAGCTGCAAGTCTCTTGGGGTGTGTCTCTATAAACTTGGTACATCTAGCCACTTGGATTTTTGCCCATTCTTCTAGGCAAAACTTCTCCATCTCCTTCAAGTTAAATGGGTTCCGCTGGTGTACAGCAATCTTTAAGTCATACCACAGATTCTCAATTAGATTGAGGTCTGGGCTTTGACTAGGCCATTCCAAGACATTTAAATGTTTCCCCTTAAACCACTCGAGTGTTGCTTTAGCAGTATGCTTAGGGTCATTGTCCTGCTGGAAGGTGAACCTTCGTCCCAGTCTCAAATCTCTGGAAGACTGAAACAGGTTTCCCTCAAGAATTTCCCTGTATTTAGCGCCCTCCATCATTCCTTCAATTCTGACCAGTTTCCCAGTCCCTGCCGATGAAAAACATCCCCACAGCATGATGCTGCCACCACCATGCTTCACTGTGGGGATGGTGTTCTCGGGGTGATGAGAGGTGTTGGGTTTGCGCCAGACATAGCGTTTTCCTTGATGGCCAAAAAGCTCAATTTTAGTCTCATCTGACCAGAGTACCTTCTTCCATATGTTTGGGGAGTCTCCCACATGGCTTTTGGCGAACACCAAACGTGTTTGCTTATTTTTTTATTTAAGCAATGGCTTTTTTCTGCCCACTCTTCCGTAAAGCCCAGCTCTGTGGAGTGTACGGCTTAAAGTGGTCCTATGGACAGATACTCCAATCTCCGCTGTGGAGCTTTGCAGCTCCTTCAGGGTTATCTTTGGTCTCTTTGTTGCCTCTCTGATTAATGCCCTGCTGCCTGTTTCGTGAGTTTTGGTGGGCGGCCCTCTCTTGGCAGGCTTGTTGTGGTCCCATATTCTTTCAATTTTTTTATAATGGATTTAATGGTGCTCCGTGGGATGTTCAAAGTTTCAGATATTATTTTATAACCCAACCTTGATCTGTACTTCTCCGCAACTTTGTCCCTGACCTGTTTGGAGAGCTCCTTTGTCTTCATGGTTCCGCTTGCTTGGTGGTGCCCCTTGCTTAGTGGTGTAGCAGACTCTGGGGCCATTCAGAACAGGTGTATATATACTGAGATCATGTGACACTTAGATTGCACACAGGTGGACTTTATTAAACTAATTATGTGACTTCTGAAGGTAATTGGTTGCACAAGATTTAATTAGATTTAACGTACCACTTTTCCGTGATTTATTTTTTAGAATTTTTTTGAAAAAAGTTATCTTTTTCATTTCACTTCACCAATTTGGACTATTTTGTGTATGTCCATTACATGAAATCCAAATAAAAATCAATTTAAATTACAGGTTGTAATGCAACAAAATAGGAAAAACCCCATGGGGGCTGAATACTTTTGCAAGGCACTCTAGGTAGGAGAGAAGAGCAAGCTGGTCATGGGGCTCTGTTCACAAACATTAACGGACCCCACAGAGCCCCAGGACAGCAACACAATTAGAACCAACCAAATCATGACAAAAAAATATATTATTTTTAAAAAATGTGCACACTGCCCACAAAATGAGGTGGAAACTGAGCTGCACTTCCTAACCTCCTGCCAAATGTATGACCATATTAGAGACATATATTTTCCTCAGATTACACAGACCCACAAAGAATTCGAAAAATAAATCCAATTTTGAAAACTCCCATACCTATTGGGTGAAATACCACAGTGTGATATCACAGCAGCAAGATTTGTGACCTGTTACCACAAGAAAAGGGCAACCAGTGAAGAACAAACACCATTGTAAATACAACCAATATTTATGTTTTTTATTTTCCCTTTTGTACTTTACATATTTGCACATCATTACAATACTGTATATAGCCATAATATGACATTTGAAATGTCTCTATTCCTTTGGAACTTTTGTGAGTGTAATGTTATCTTCACATTTGTTTATTATTATTTATTTCACTTGCTTTGGCAATGTAAGTATATGTTTCCCATGCCAATAAAGCCCTTTGAATTGTATTGAATTGAGAGGGGGAAGGAGAGAGGTAACATGGTTGAGTGGTGGTGGGGAGGAGAGGGGGAGGGAGAGAGGTAGAGTGGTGGGGGATGGGGAGGAAAGGGGTAGGAAGGGGAGAGAGGGGGAGGGAAAGGGAGAGAGGTAATAAAGGACAGCTTTAATTTCCTGAGCCAATCAACAGCCAATCCGTATCCATCTGCTGCCTCCCCATAACAACCTGCTGCTGCCTCCCCGTAACAACCTGCTCGGATTTAAATCTACTTGACATTCCTGAACATCAGCAGAAAAAAGCAACGGTTAAATAAACTTTTCCCGGGAGGAAGAAAAAAATGAAAAAAATACAAATAGCTGAATCCATATTGACATTTATAAAGTACTCCAGAACAACACTGCTTGAGGTTTAAGCATGTGTGAATAGCCATTTATTATACAAAATAATGTTTTTTGTAGTCAATGTGGAAAATGTCATAGTAGAGACATATACATTACATGAAGGATTGTGGTTTGTGAGGACATATGGAAGAAAGATTGCGGTTTGTGAGGATGTTGTGGAGGACTTCCAGTAGTGTGATGTACTGGGGATTAATCTGGTCTTCTCAGAGAAACGCCTGGGGAATTACACAACATATTTCCTGCTGAGGAAACGTTGAAAAATGTGCAGGAAAGTGTGTATGAGCACGCATGTGTGTTCATATCGGTGCGTACGATGCATGTGCACATTTGTGTGTGTGTGTATCAAGGTTATTATAGTTTTGTGTTTTTATATTTGTTTTTATTTCTATTAGTTTTCAGTTTAGTTTCAGTTAGTTTTCTGACTTGATTTACTTGTTTTTATTCTGTTTTAGTTTGATAAAAACATTGATATTTCATTTTTATATTATTTAGTTTTAGTTTTATTGTTAGGGACAGAAAGTAGCCTATGCATGGGAGGCTAGGACCCATGTATGTGTTGTGGGGTGTATTTCTTCCCTGTTAGCTAGTGATAGATAGTAGTCTCCTGTTAGCTAGTGATAGAAAGTAGCTTCCTGTAAGCTGGTGAAAGATAGTAGTCTCCTGTTAGCTAGTGATAGATAGTAGTCTCCTGTTAGCTAGTGATAGATAGTAGTCTCCTGTTAGCTAGTGATAGATAGTAGTCTCGGAAATCCCAGACCTAGATCAACAGCACTAGTTCTGGGGAGGATGTCAGATTCTCTTGGACATTTAGAAAAAGATTGTTCCCGGGGAGGGTCCTCTCAGAGAGACAACTCTCCCACAAGTTTGGGTAGGCGGGCCAAGCCTGAAAAATCTAACTCTTTCCATCAGTGGTGGTCGGTGCCGTTTAAGTTGAGGGAGGACCATTATTTTTTTATGAGCATGGCCTTATTTCTATAACAGCATATTGGATGACTGTCATTCACATTGGAAAAAGTACCCAATTGTTATACTTGAGTAAATGTAAAGATACCTTAATAGAAAATGACAGAAGTAAAAGTGAAAGTCACCCAGTAACATACTACTTGAGTGAAAGTCTAAAAGTATTTGGTTTAAAATATACCTATGTATCAAAAGTAAATGTAATTGCTAAAATGTATTTAAATATCAAAAGTAAAAGTAAAAGTATAAATCATTTCAAATTCCTTATATTAAGCAAACCACACAGCACAATTTTCTTGTTTTTTTTACATTTACGGATAGCCAGGGCACACTCCAGCACTCAGACATCATTACAAATGAAGCATTTGTGTTTAGTGATTCCGCCAGATCAGAGGCAGTTGGGATGACCAAGGATGTTCTCTTGATAAGTGTGTGAAAAAAAATGTCCTGTCCTGCTAAGCATTCAAAATGTAACGAGTACTTTTGGGTATCAGCGAAAATGTATGAAGTAAAAAGTACCATATTTTCTTTAGGAATGTAGTGAAGTAAAAGTAAAAGTACAGATACCCTTTAAACTACTTAAGTAGTACTTTAAAGTATTTTTACTTAAGTACTTTACACCACTAATATTCCATTCACCCAGTGACACATTCAATATCGCCTTGCTCACTCTTGCCTGCATTTAGCTGATCTAGGTTGTAATCATTAGTCAACAGTTGCAAACTAAAGTTTCTATTGGACAAATTCAGGTATGTTTATCCCTGTTTCCATCCGTTTGCTTCCTTTTAAAAAACGTTCTTCAACAGAATCGGCGGAATTAATACACCCCTGATCACATGCAAACAGAACTAGCAGCCACATATAGGGTGTGTTCGTAAATTCACTCTGGAGTGCCAGAGTGCGCTCAGTCAGAGTGCGCTCAGAGTGCGCTCAGAGTGCGCTCTGGGCAGTCGTAGATTCAGAGCGTTGTCAGATTGTCCGTTAGTAAATTCAGAGCGTTTCACTCTCAGTGAGTTCAGTGCGCACACTGGACACTCTGGCAGAGGACTAGGATTGATCGCACTAGCAGAGCTGGTTAGGCTGTTTTCATGTTATCTAGAGCTTTGGTGACTGTAACTGTGTGTGACGAGTACTGAGTATACGAAGAGGCAGGACGCAGACACAGGAATTAACAAGGTCAAGGTTTACTAAACAATGAGAAAGAGAAATAACAAAGATAGAGTAAACGACACGAAGCTTAACAATCACACACAACATCATCCAGAACAGTCCAGGGCTAAATAGGGGTGGTGATGAGATGATGAAGTGCAGGTGCGCTGGAGGTGATTAGGGTGCGTTGGGTTTCCATTCCGATGTTGCCGAGGTGGTGCGCTCAGACCGGTGGCTCAGTAGACCGGCGAATCAGAGCGCCGGAGGGGAGCAACGGGAGGAGACGTGACACTGTGCCGCTAGCAACAATTTAATTAAAACTTTTATGGGGTATTGTCTGTAGATTGATGAGGAAAACAATTAATTTAATCCATTTTAGAAAAAGGTTGTAACATAATGTGGAAAAAGGGAAGGGGTCTGAATACTTTCAGAATGCACTGGTTATACTACGAAATATAGCTAGCTATCTCTCTCTCTCTTTCGCTCTCTCTCTCTTGCTTCTCCTTAATTTTGGAAGAAATTAATGTGTCTATCACTAGCTAACAGGAGACTACTATATATCACTAGCTAACAGGAGACTACTATCTATCATTAGCTAACAGGAGACTATTGTCATTCTCTTTGAGTCAACTACTCACCACATGTTATGCACTGCAGTGCTAGCTGTAGCTTATGCTTTCACCACTAGATTCATTCTCTGATCCTTTGATTGGGTGGACATGTCAGTTCATGCTGCAAGAGCTCTGATAGGTTGTAGGACATCCTCCGGAAGTTGTCATAATTACTGTGTAAGTCTATGGAAGGGGGTGAGAACCATGAGCCTCCTAGGTTTTGTATTGAAGTCAATGTACCCAGAGGAGGACAGAAGCTAGCTGCTACCCTATAGAGTGCTGCTGAGGCTATTGTAGACCTTCATTGCAAACAGTGTGTTTTAATCAATTATTTGGTGACGTGAATATATTTAGAATAGTTTTATCTAAAAAGGAGAACTCCTCTGAGGAACCTCCACTGCTTTCCATAGCGTATAGGCAGACATCTCAGAATATTCGCGAATCGAAACCAAAGTTTGCAGGCAAAACCTTTGCTGTGGTTTTAGTGAAGGTAGATAATGCAAACTTGCCACTTGCAATGCAATCATGAAAAATAATATATGCGTTCTCCATCTCGCTAGCTAGCTACTACTTTGTGTCCGTTCCCCCTGAAAAATGGAAGTAGGGAATCGGCTCAGGCATCTTTCTATGCCTGCTACGTTAGGTTAACGGTAGGGCAACAAGCGCCCTGTTCCGACTCCTCTTCTCTGTCCCAAGTGATGCAGGTACTTGTACAGATGTGTATGCTGAAACATTGGTACATTGTGGGAGGCAACCTGTCAGTCTAAAGAGACTACATAGATAGTGATAGTAATGCACGTGCTAGGCCTGTTTGAAACATCTGCTGGCAGCATTTACTGCCAGATTTAGAAGCTTTAAAACCCCATTAGAAATAAAAGCTTGAAAACGGCATTCAATTTTTATCCAAAGTTTAGAAGAAAAAAACTCAAACTCAAACTGAACATAATTCCTACCAGGTCTCACAGTCTCACTTCAGAATTAGACGTTCATCCATGTTTCTTAAACGTCAAATTTCGAAGTTGGTCCAAATGTCAAATTTCAAAGTGTTCAAGGTTAAGTTTAGACATTTACTCCGAATTTTTAAAGTTAGAGATAGGCTTAAAACAAAAAGAACTTACAACCTTTTGAAATCAGAGGCAGATGCTTATGTGCATCCACCAACCCTGTCCGCAATGCCCTAATAAAACCAAAACCTAGTTGAAGGTAACAGTGCTCACTGTTGCCCCTAGTGGCCGGTCTACAAGTCATTTCCTGACGTCCTCAGACATGGATGGACGCCGAATACTGACGTGTATCACGGGTGACCTAACTGCATAACTGATGCTTTTTATTTCATTTTAGTTAGTTTTGGAGTCAAAGATAATAAACATTTTTCAAATAGGTTTCTTTATTTTTTTATTTTCGTTTACTGAATTGTTTTCTTCAAGATTAGTTTTTGGTTACTATAATAAGCTTGGTGTGTGTGTGTGTGTGTGTGTGTGAATACACATATCCTACATTGTTTACGAATTCCCCAACGATGCTCCACCACATGCTGTTTTGGAGGTATGCAAGGTCTAGCGATGATCTTCGCTCTGAACCATGTTTCTTTTCATCTGCAGTTTCTTGTAACCCGCAGCGGTGCACTTTATTCATCTTCCACGGAAACATCCACAGGGATTATATGGTTCCCGCAGAGCGTGGAGTACACAGAAGGACTATAGGAATCAATGGAGTGTCTCCGACAGGGCAGGTGTGTGTGTGTTTGTGCATGAATGCGTGCGTCTGTGTGTGCGTGCCTGCCTGCCTGTCTTCGTGTGTGTGTGTGTGTCGCTAGGTGTGGCTTGTAGAAAGAGGTGAAGAGAGAACAGAACCAGGGTAGTAATTCTATAGAGACTTCAGTAATCAGAGAGCAGGATCCCAGACTCCCATGTCTCCACAGAACAGCAGCCATCAACCTCTCTGCCTCGGCCCTACGGTGGGTACTGAAGGATGATGATTCGGTCTCAGGGAGGTCAGACAGATCAATGAGAGAGATAGAGACTTCTGTTCTGCAGCGGATTGAAAATGGTACCTGCGTTTTCATATAAGAAGAACTGAAAATGGCTAAACATTTTGAGAAGTAAGGATAGGAAGGACATGCTTTGTATTCACTTCGTATTGAACAGTAATATTCCAGAAATGACTTTATAAACACCAGGAAAGGGTTAATTAATGGCTGAATAATGTTACATAAAATATATACGGTATGTTCTGATGTTCTTTGATGTTCTTCATTGGTGCACTCCATTATTAACTCAGAGTCAGCTCTTTTACGCTCCGTCCGACAGGCAGGCCTCCTCTAAGAGGTCACATTGGCAGCACTCATTAGCTATACAGACCCTTGACTTGCCTTGCTTTCTTCAGTGATTAAATGATACATCCAGAAAATATCATGACACTATTATGGCTCTATATGGCGTGAATATCAGCAGAAATGTGGCCCTAAAAAATATTCACACATTGCTCACTGATCCAATGATACACTAGAAATATCATGCCACTGGTGTGGCACTATAGTACAGAAATAACAACAAAAATATGATTGCTGTATATTAAGACATGGTACTGTGATAACTATTCCATTGAATGAAAATATTCCACATTCTTTCCCTTCTTTTTCATTGGGTTACATCAACAGATTCCACTGCCAGAGAAACATATTCATTGATGTGATTTGGATAGAATGAATGAAAGCAAATAAATTATTATGGGGATATTCTTATTTAGAATGTTGGCGATATTTCCAATGGGAGATAAACACAATTATTGCTTTTGTAGTGGGCGTGCGAGCGGACAAATTGAAATGATATGAAAGGAATAAAAAAGGAATTAAGGGCCGATACCAAATGTGCGACAGCTAGCCATAAATTACCCTTGCCATAAATTGGAGGCATTACTCCCCTCTGTATAGAACACACAGCAGATTCAGACTACTCAGGGGCCATAGATATTGTTGTTTTGTTTTTAGCTGTGGACACACACACACACATATTTTATTTGTTACTGTTAATCTAATGTACCGCTATGGAGTTTGGCTCTCGGCTCTCGACTCTACCCTGAGATCTGCCAGCCAGACGGGCATGGAAGGCGGGCTGCGTTAGCCAGATCTGCCCTTTCAGGAATACAAAGTAGGTGTTAGGCCACTCTGGGGAGTGGCGACACAGAGGCCTCTGTGTTATGCATTGTGTCATTTCATGGATGGATCCCTCACCCTCAGCCAGACCAGGAGCATATTAGTCTGAGACAATACTTCATCGTCTCCCTGTGTATAAACATCACAGTGAAACATGCCCTCTGTTCTCCTACTCTGCAGAGACAGGGACTGTTCTTAAAACAATGTGTAGGCACACACACACACACGCACACACACACACGAGCGATCGCACACACACACACGAGTGATCTCACACACACACACACACACACACACACACACACACACACACACACACACACACACACACACACACACACACACAAACACAGCCAGTATTGTCCTCCCCTGGCCAATGGAGAGCTGACAGTGTGCTGGATGTGTTGTACAACATGTGAAAACATGAGTGATTTAGCTGCAGGCCTGCTCTGTCACTTTCCTAAATGGGTCTCGTTCGCTCTGCAGGTCTGACCCCAGGTTGAGAAGAAGCCCATGGCTCAGGACCTACAGTGGGGAAAAAAAGTATTTAGTCAGCCACCAATTGTGCAAGTTCTCCCACTTAAAAAGATGAGAGAGGCCTGTAATTTTCATCATAGGTACACGTCAACTATGACAGACAAAATGAGAAAATCACATTGTAGGATTTTTTATGAATTTATTTGCAAATTATGGTGGAAAATAAGTATTTGGTCAATAACAAAAGTTTGTCAATACTTTGTTATATACCCTTTGTTGGCAATGACACAGGTCAAACGTTTTCTGTAAGTCTTCACAAGGTTTTCACACACTGTTGCTGGTATTTTGGCCCATTCCTCCATGCAGATCTCCTCTAGAGCAGTGATGTTTTGGGGCTGTCGCTGGGCAACACAGACTTTCAACTCCCTCCAAAGATTTTCTATGGGGTTGAGATCTGGAGACTGGCTAGGCCACTCCAGGACCTTGAAATGCTTCTTACGAAGCCACTCCTTCGTTGCCCGGGCGGTGTGTTTGGGATCATTGTCATGCTGAAAGACCCAGCCACGTTTCATCTTCAATGCCCTTGCTGATGGAAGGAGGTTTTCACTCACGATACATGGCCCCATTCATTCTTTCCTTTACACGGATCAGTCGTCCTGGTCCCTTTGGAGAAAAACAGCCCCAAAGCATGATGTTTCCACCCCCATGCTTCACAGTAGGTATGGTGTTATTTGGATGCAACTCAGCATTCTTTGTCCACCAAACACAACGAGTTGAGTTCTTACCAAAAAGTTCTATTTTGGTTTCATCTGACCATATGACATTCTCCCAATCCTCTTCTGGATCATCCAAATGCACTCTAGCAAACTTCAGACGGGCCTGGACATGTACTGGCACTGCAGGATTTGAGTCCCTGGCGGCGTAGTGTGTTACTGATGGTAGGCTTTGTTACTTTGGTCCCAGCTCTCTGCAGGTCATTCACTAGGTCCCCCCGTGTGGTTCTGGGATTTTTGCTCACCGTTCTTGTGATCATTTTGACCCCACGGGGTGAGATCTTGCGTGGAGCCCCAGATCGAGGGAGATTATCAGTGGTCTTGTATGTCTTCCATTTCCTAATAATTGCTCCCACAGTTGATTTGTTCAAACCAAGCTGCTTACCTATTGCAGATTCAGTCTTCCCAGCCTGGTGCAGGTCTACAATTTTGTTTCTGGTGTCCTTTGACAGCTCTTTGGTCTTGGCCATAGTGGAGTTTGGAGTGTGACTGTTTGAGGTTGTGGACAGTTGTCTTTTATACTGATAACAAGTTCAAACAGGTGCCGTTAATACAGGTAACGAGTGGAGGACAGAGGAGCCTCTTAAAGAAGAAGTTACAGGTCTGTGAGAGCCAGAAATCTTGCTTGTTTGTAGGTGACCAAATACTTATTTTCCACCATAATTTGCAAATAAATGTATAAAAAATCCTACAATGTGATTTTTTGGAATTTTTTTTCTCAATTTGTCTGTCATAGTTGACGTGTACCTATGATGAAAATTACAGGCCTCTCTCATCTTTTTAAGTGGGAGAACTTTCACAATTGGTGGCTGACTAAATACTTTTTTTCCCCACTGTATTTTTGTGACCAAGCGGTGCTTATGGCGATGTAGGATGGTTAGGTAG
This sequence comes from Coregonus clupeaformis, assembly GCF_020615455.1. Lineage (NCBI taxonomy): Eukaryota > Metazoa > Chordata > Actinopteri > Salmoniformes > Salmonidae > Coregonus > Coregonus clupeaformis. The sequence continues at coordinate 11,794,779 of NC_059224.1, read as the reverse complement.
CTAGCACCCCCCTCCACACACACACACACACACACACATTCCAAAATGCATCAGTGCTTTTAGAATCTGTTCTATTGAAACTACTGTTATTGAATTTTTGTCCTCCTTTGTTTTTGAATGTTATTGATTCACTAGAAAGTCCACATACTTTTCTAACAAGGTCTTAATTTGTTTCTCAACGAATCAAGGACAAAAGCAAATAGACACTGTGGCCTTGGCAGACCATAGTTGTGCATCTCTGTTATTAGCTGTCTATAGCTGCGTCTCAAATAGCACCCTATTCCCTAGGTTGGGTAGGTTACTTTCTAAATGTAATCCGTTACAGTTAGTAGTTACCTGTCCAAAATTGTAATCAGTAACTTAACTTTTAGATTACTTTCAGTTACTTTTTGATTACTTTCCCCTGAAGAAGCATTAGAGGAAGACAAAAAGTACCCATCAAATGCATTTGGTGTGTCATCATAGTGGTCTCTGACTTGTGTTCAGACTCGCTCAGGTGGAACAAACTTAAACTTGCACCTTTTTTCCATGCTGAACTGAATGTCATTGAGAAAATAGAAAGGTTTCATAATGTATTTTTTCCCAAACATCGTTTCTGAATTTAAAAGTAATCCAAGAAGTAATCATCTAGTTTTTCAACAATATCTGTAATCTGATTACAATATTTTTGCTAGTAACGTAACTGATTACAGTTACGTTTTTTTGGTAATCAGATTACATGTAACGAATTACATGTAATCAGTCACTCCCCAACACTGTTCCCTATATAGTGTTCTACTATTGACCAGGGTCCATATGGCTCTGGTCAAAAGTAGTGCACCATATAGGGGATAGGGTGCCATTTGGGACGCAGCCTATCACTCCCCATGCAGTCCTATTCTGTCAGTGACAGGAGGTGAACTGATAGAGTTGTAAGTAGTTCCTTTGCCCAGTAGTCTGATAGCATCAGACTTTGCTTATCTATCCTGGTCAGGAAGAGACGAGAGACACCACCACGGCATCACCACAATTCAACAGGATGTGATGCAGCTATCTGATCTGGTGCTGTTTATTGTACTGTAGGGTTGCACAATCAATTCTGGTAACTTTCCCAAAAAGCTTTCCCCCCCCAAAAAAAAATGTTTTTCCAGAAATACTGGTTTAAGGAATCATCCAAATGGGATTTGTGGAATGTGTGTGCATGCGTTCTCGGAGGAGATGGCTGCCGCTTTACCGCCCTTTAACACAGACTGGAATATTTTCCGGGATTCTTCCGATGACATTGAGGAGTACACCACATCAGTCACTGGCTTCATCAATAAGTGCATCGATGACGTCATCCCCACAGTGACCGTACGTACCCCAACCAGAAGCCGTGGATTACAGGCAACATCTGCACTGAGCTAAAGGGTAGAGCTGCCACTTTCAAGGAGCGGGACTCTAACCCGGACGCTTATAAGAAATCCTGCTATGCCCTCGGACAAACCATCAAACAGGCAAAGAGTCAATACAAGACTAAGATTGAATCGTACTACACCGGCTCCAATGCTTGTCGGATGTAGCAGGGAAGCACAGCCGCGAGCTGCCAAGTGACACGAGCCTACCAAATGAGCTAAATCACTTCTATGCTCACTTCGAGGCAAGCAACACTGAAGCATGCATGAGAGCATCAGCTGTTCCGGATGACTATGTGATCACGCTCTCCGTAGCCGATGTGAGTAAGACTTTTAAGCAGGTCAACATTCACAAGGCCGCAGGGCCAGACGGATTACCAGGACGTGTACGCCGAGCACGCGCTGACCAACTGGCAAGTGTCTTCACTGACATCTTCAACATGTCCCTGACTGAGTCTGTAATACCAACATGTTTCAAGCAGACCACCATAGTCCCTGTGCCCAAGAACACTAAGGTAACCTGCCTAAATGTCTACAGACCCGTAGCAGTCACGTCTGTAGCCATGAAGTGCTTTGAAAGGCTGGTCATGGCTCACATCAACACCATTATGCCAGAAACCCTAGACCCACTAAAATTTGCATACCGCCCCAACAGATCCACAGATGATGTAATCTCTATTGCAATCCACACTGCCTTTTCCCACCTGGACAAGAGGAACACCTACGTGAGAATGCTATTCATTGACTACAGCTCCGACGACACAACAGTGGTAGGTAGGCCTGATCACTGACGATGAGACAGCCTATAGGGAGGAGGTCAGAGACCTGGCCGTGTGGTGGCAGAATAACAACCTCTCCCTCAATGTGATCAAGACAAAGGAGATGATTGTGGACTACAGGAAAAAAAATAGTACTGAGCACGCCCCCATTCTCATCGGCGGGGCTGTAGTGGAACAGGTTGAAAGCTTCAAGTTCCTTGGTGTCCACATCACCAACAAACTATCATGGTCCAAACACTCCCTCTCAGGAGACTGAAAAGATTTGGCATCGGTCCTCAGATCCTCAAAACGTTATACAGCTGCACCATCGAGAGCATCCTGACTGGTTGCATCACCGCCTTGTATGGCAACTGCTCGGCCTCCGACCGCAAGGCACTACAGAGGGTAGTGCGTACGGCCCAGTACATAACTGGGGCCAAGCTTCCTGCCATCCAGGACCTCTATACCAGGCGGTATCAGAGGAAGGCCCTAAAAATTGTCAAAGACTCCAGCCACCCTAGTCATAGACTGTTCTCTCTGCTATCGCACGGCAAGCGGTACCAGAGCGCCAAGTCTAGGTCCAAAGGCTTCTTAACAGCTTCTGCCCCCAAGCCATAAGACTCCTGAACAGCTAATCATAGCTACCTGGACTATTTGCATTGTACCCCCCACCCCACTACACCCCACCCCCTCTTTTACGTTGCTGCTACTCTGTTTATTATATATGCATAGTCACATTAACTCTACTCACATGTACATATTACCTTAATTACCTCCACTAACCGGTGCCCCCGCACATTGACTCCGTACCGGTACCCCCTGTATATAGCGTCCCTACTGTTATTATATTTTACTGCTGCTCTTTAATTATTTGTCATTTTTATTTTTTACTTATACATTTTTTACTTAACACTTTTTTTCTTAAAACTGCATTGTTGGTTAAGGGCTTGTAAGAAAGCATTTCACTATAAAGGTTGTATTCGGCGCATGTGGAAAATAAAATCTGATTTTATTTTATTTTAAATAAAAAGCATATCTGTCTCATTGAAATGGCCTTTTTGCCTTTATACAGATTACAACTTCTCATTTACGACTAACTGAAAATGACATTTTGTTTAAAGTATCGCCCTTTCTTTAACAATCCATACAAAGCCGGTTACAATTTCACTTTTCTCCTCCAGAAAATATTTATTTTTATTGTATTATATTTATTAATGATATTGTGAATAGAAATGGAGGAGTTATGTCACATATGCAGCTATCGAAAATATACAGTACCAGTCAAAGGTTTGGACACATCTACTCATTCCAGGGTCTTTCTTTATTTTTACTATTTTTTACATTGTAGAATAATAGGGAAGACATCAAAACTATGAAATAAGACATATGGAATCATGTAGTAACCAAAAAAGTTTTAAACAAATCTAAATATTTTTTATATTTGAGATTCTTCAAATTGCCACCCTTTGCCTTGATGACAGCTTTGCACGCTCTTGGCATTCTCTCAACCAGCTTCAAAAATAGGTGTGTCTAAACTTTTGACTGGTACTGTATATGTAGCAGAAAAGCTGTAATATATATATATATATATATATATATATATATATATATACAGTTGAAGTCGGAAGTTTACATACACTTAGGTTGGAGTCATTAAAACTCGTTTTTCAACCACTCCACAAATTTCTTGTTAACAAACTATAGTTTTGGCAAAACGGTTAGGAGAACTACTGTGTGCATGACACAAGTAATTTTTCCAACAATTTTGTACGGACAGATTATTTCACTTATAATTCACTGTATCACAATTCCAGTGGGAGAGAAGTTTACATACACTAAGTTGCCTGTGCCTTTAAACAGATTGGAAAGTTCCAGAAAATGATGTCATGGCTTTAGAAGCTTCTGATAGGCTAATTGACATCATTTGAGTCAATTGGAGGTGTACCTGTGGATGTATTTCAAGGCCTACCTTCAAACTCAGTGCCTCTTTGCTTGACATCATGCGAAAATCAAAAGAAATCAGCCAAGACCTCAGAAAATAAATTGTAGACCTCCACAAGTCTGGTTCATCCTTGGGAGCAATTTCCAAATGCCTGAAGGTACCACGTTCATCTGTACAAACAATAGAACGCAAATATAAACACCATGGGACCACGCAGCCGTCATACTGCTCAGGAAGGAGACGCGTTCTGTCTCCTAAAGATGAACGTACTTTGGTGCGAAAAGTGCAAATCAATCCCAGAACAACAGCAAAGGACCTTGTGAAGATGCTGGAGGAAACAGGTACAAAAGTATCTATATCCACAGTAAAACTAGTCCTATATCGACATAACCTGAAAGGCCGCTCAGCAAGGAAGAAAACACTGCTCCAAAACCGCCATAAAAAAGCCAGACTACGGTTTGCAACTGCACATGGGGACAAAGATCGTACTTTTTGGAGAAATGTCCTCTGGTCTGATGAAACAAAAATAGAACTGTTTGGCCATAATGACCATTGTTATGTTTAGAGGATAAAGGGGGCGGTTTGCAAGCGGAAGAACACCATCCCAACCGTGAAGCACGGGGGTGGCAGCATCATGCTGTGGGGGTGCTTTGCTGCAAGAGGGACTGGTGCACTTCACAAAATAGATGGCATCATGAGGAAGGAAAATGATGTGGATATATTGAAGCAACATCTCAAGACATCAGTCAGGAAGTTAAAGCTTGGTTGCAAATGGGTCTTCCAAACGGACAATGACCCCAAGCATACTTCCAAAGTTGTGGCAAAATGGCTTAAGGTCAACAAAGTCAAGGTATTGGAGTGGCCATCACAAAGCCCTGACCTCAATCCTATAGAACATTTGTGGGCAGAACTGAAAAAGCGTGTGCGAGCAAGGAGGCCTACAATCCTGACTCAGTTACACCAGCTCTGTCAGGAGGAATGGGCCAAAATTCACCCAATTTATTGTGGGAAGCTTGTGGACGACTACCCAAAACATTTGACACAAGTTAAACAATTTAAAGGCAATGCTACCAAATACTAATTGAGTGTATGTAAACGTCTGACCCACTGGGAATGTGATGAAATAAATAAAAGCTGAAATAAATTATTCTCTCTACTATTATTCTGACATTTCACATTCTTAAAATAAAGTGGTGATCCTAACTGACCTAAAACAGGGAATTTTTACTAGGATTAAATGTCAGGAATTGTGAAAAACTGAGTTTAAATGTATTTGGCTAAGGTGTATTTGATCCCCTGCTGATTTTGGACATTTGCCCACTGACAAAGAAATGATCAGTCTATAATTTTAATGGTAGGTTTATTTGAACAGTGAGAGGCAGAATAACAACAAACAAATCCAGAAAAACGCATGTCATAAATGTTATAAATTGATTTGCATTTTAATGAGGGAAATAAGAATTTGACCCCCTCTCAATCAGAAAGATTTCTGGCTCCCAGGTGTCTTTTATACAGGTAACGAGCTGAGATAAGGAGCACACTCTTAAAGGGAGTGCTCCTAATCTCAGCTTGTTACCTGTATAAAAGACACCTGTCCACAGAAGCAATCAATCAATCAGATTCCAAACTCTCCACCATGGCCAAGACCAAAGAGCTCTCCAAGGATGTCAGGGACAAGATTGTAGACCTACACAAGGCTGGAATGGGCTACAAGACCATCGCCAAGCAGCTTGGTGAGAAGGTGACAACAGTTGGTGCGATTATTCGCAAATGGAAGAAACACAAAATAACTGTCAATCTTCCTCTGCCTGGGGCTCCATGCAAGATCTCACCTCGTGGAGTTGCAATGATCATGAGAACGGTGAGGAATCTGCCCAGAACTACACGGGAGGATCTTGTCAATGATCTCAAGGCAGCTGGGACCATAGTCACCAAGAAAATAATTGGTAACACATTACGCCATGAAGGACTGAAATCCTGCAGCGCCCGCAAGGTCCCCCTGCTCAAGAAAGCACATATACAGGGCCGTCTGAAGTTTGCCAATGAACATCTGAATGATTCAGAGGAGAACTGGGTGAAAGTGTTGTGGTCAGATGAGACCAAAATCGAGCTCTTTGGCATCAACTCAACTTGCCGTGTTTGGAGGAGGAGGAATGCTGCCTATGACCCCAAGAACACCATCCCCACCGTCAAACATGGAGGTGGAAACATTATGCTTTGGGGGTGTTTTTCTCGCTAAGGGGACAGGACAACTTCACCGCATCAAAGGGACGATGGACGGGAACATGTACCGTCAAATCTTGGGTGAGAACCTCCTTCCCTCAGCCAGGGCATTGAAAATGGGTCTTGGATGGGTATTCCAGCATGACAATGACCCAAAACACACGGCCAAGGCAACAAAGGAGTGGCTCAAGAAGAAGCACATTAAGGTCCTGGAGTGGCCTAGCCAGTCTCCAGACCTTAATCCCATAGAAAATCTGTGGAGGGAGCTGAATGTTCGAGTTGCCAAACATCAGCCTCAAAACCTTAATGACTTGGAAAAGATCTGCAGAGGAGTGGGACAAAATCCCTCCTGAGATGTGTGCAAACCTGGTGGCCAACTACAAGAAACGTCTGACCTCTGTGATTGCCAACAAGGGTTTTGCCACCAAGTACTAAGTAATTTTTTGCAGAGGGGTCAAATACTTATTTCCCACATTAATATGCAAATCAATTTATAACATTTTTTACATGCATTTTTCTGGATTTCTTTGTTGTTATTCTGCCTCTCACTGTTTAAATAAACCTACCATTAAAATTATAGACTGATCATGTCTTTGTCAGTGAGCAAACATACAAAATCAGCAGGGGATCAAATACTTTTTTCCCTTACTGTATATATATTTGTCCTCCGAAGAGGTGGATGGGTTTAAAAAAATATTATAATAATAATAATATCTGTCTCATTGAACATTGTAAAAAAAAAAAAAAAAGGTTTGTGACCTTTATCTGTGCTGAAGACCGATTGCACACATCTATGTACATGTGTGTATGCGTACAGCTTGTGTATGTCTCTGTATATATGTGTTCACACACAGAGGTCTGTGTACGTGCATGCTTGTATATGCTTGTGTGTGTGTGTGTGTGTGTGTGTGTGTGTGTCTGTGTGTGTGTGTGTGTCTGTGTGTGTGTGTGTGTCTGTGTGTGTGTGTGTGTGTGTGTATGTGTGTGTGTGTGTGTGTGTGTGTGTCTACTGGACAGGAGGTTAGTGACACCTTATTTGGGGAGGACGGACGCGTGGTAATGGCTTGAGTGAAATAAGGGGAATGGTATCAAACACATGGTTTCTGTGTGTTTGATGTCATTCCATTTGCTCCATTCCAGTCATTATTATGAGCCGTCCTCCCCTCAGCAGCCTCCACTGGTCTACTGTGTGTATAGTTTTGTACTCAGCTGTTCAGCGTAGCACTCAGGTTTTGCCATTTGCCCACTAGTGAGACGGCTAGAGCTGCTCCCTGCAGCAGATGGCAGAGTTATGCTCGGCAGAGGTGAAAAATAGCCCATTAGCCTCACAGAAATTAATGCCTTTTTCTCTTTAGTAGGCAGCCTTGAATAAACCTGACCAGACTGGGGCTTCTTTCTCACCCCATTCTCTATAATCAGCCTGTCTGTGTCATATTCCTCAACTCTGTCATGGTTCAATATTCAGTCTATCTCAACCGTAACCAATGTATAATCTACTCAATGTGAACTCTGTAACCACTATGTTATAACTCCCTATGTCCATTCCATAACCACTATGTTATAACTCCCTATGTCCACTCCGTAACCACTATGTTATAACTCCCTATGTCAACTCCGTAACCACTATGTTATAACTCCCTATGTCAACTCCATAACCACTATATTATAACTCCCTATGTCAACTCCGTAACCACTATGTTATAACTCCCCATGTCAACTCCATAACCACTATGTTATAACTCCCTATGTCAACTCCATAACCACTATGTTATAACTCCCTATGTCAACTCCATAACCACTATGTTATAACTCTATATGTACACGCCGTAACCACTATGTTATAACTCCCTATGTCCACGCCGTAACCACTGCATAACACATAGTCATGCTTTATCATTGCCTATGCAGTAAAAAACACTCAATTTAAAAATTCCATATCCATTCGATACTATTCATATTTACATTTATTTATATGACTTTCCACACAGACATATGTCACATAGCCTAGTCCCTATAGCTTACAATAAATGCACTCTTAAGTCTGAGCCACTTCAGAGAACAAAGGAAATTATATTATTTGTACTCGATAACCCTCAATGATACTCAATAAGTCCTTCATCACAATCCAATAAACACTCATTCATTCTCTTGGGCCTTTCTGACTCTTGGCTATAATAACAACATTTAAATGTATTCTTTGTACTGTCACTCCATCTCATAAACATACACACTGTTATCCTAAAACATCTAATCAGTTATGTGGAGGCAGTTGTGTGTACGCAAATTAATATGCAATCATGACTTGCGGATTCCTCCAAAAGTCCACTTGTATGGAGCTCTCCATTTTCACTGTGATTCTATGTGACAAACTTTTAAATAACATTTCTATTTGTGGGTTTTTCCATTAGAGAGGAGTACAAAGGGGATAGAGGGACTTGGTGAATTGTAATACCTTTCCTATTCAATGGGTCAATTGAGAGTGAATTAATGCGGCTGCTTTCCAAGAGACTTGACAAGCGTGTAGGGATTAGCCAGCGTTACACTAGGAGCAGACTAAAAGAGGAGGCTGGTTCAGATGGAATTAAGCCACCACAGATACAGTACAGATGTACTATCTTCATTTAACCAGTTTCTCACAGCAGGAAAATAATCCTGCAGCATCAAAGATTTGTGAATTATTAAGTCGATTACAATTAATGGAATTTTAGAAGCCTTTTTAAACCTTGAATACACTACAAGTTAGCATTTCCTGCTGGGCAGGAAAATTCTCTGCGACAACAGAGTGATCAAATGAAGATAATATCTGTATGTGGCCCTTGGCATGTGTGCGTGTGTGTGCCTGTGTATGCGTGTGTACAAATACAGTGTGTGGCCTTGTAGTGCCTTGGGCCATATTGGGCAGCAGCTTTGACCATATGTAGCTATCTTGCATCGCCAACTTTACCATGCTGCCATAAACATGGCAGGACATTCACCATTACTGTTTATACTGGTCATTACAATACACACACAGCCACAAGCAGATGAGACAAGCTCTCTCACGGAAAGAAATGAAGACGTTGCAATACTTTTTAGTAAGGCCAGAATTCAATCCAATTCGTGTTCTGCCGCACTTGACATTTAAAGCTAATTTCCGATTGAGCTGACATTTGCTGCATATACTGTTGATGCAATCTCCGGAAACGCGAAAAACCTTGCCTTTAAAAGCCGCGTTATCGACAGCGCTCTATGGATTGAATCCCAGCCTAAGTATGACTTTGCATTTGGGGGTGGTATGAAACTGAAGTTAACATTGTCGCGTGCAAAGCAATGGGAGTGGTCAGACCTCTTTAAGCATGCTCCAAAAGACATACAGTAACTACAGTAAATCATGCTATTTAGAGAAAATCTAATCAAATCAAATCAAATGTTATTGGCCACATGCGCCAAATACAACAGGTGCAGACATTATAGTGAAATGCTTACTTACAGCCCTTAACCAACAGTATATTTATTTTTTATAAAAAAGTAGAATAAAACAACAACAAAGTGTTGAGAAAAAAAGAGCAGAAGTAAAATAAAATAACAGTAGGGAGGCTATATATACAGGGGGGTACCGGTGCAGAGTCAATGTTAGGGGGCACCGGCTAGTTGAGGTAGTTGAAGTAATATGTACATGTGGGTAGAGTTAAAGTGACTATGCATAAATAATTAACAGAGTAGCAGCAGCGTAAAAAGATGGGGTGGGGGGGCAGTGCAAATAGTCCGGGTAGCCATGATTAGCTGTTCAGGAGTCTTATGGCTTGGGTGTAGAAGCTGTTGAGAAGTCTTTTGGACCTAGACTTGGCACTCCGGTACCGCTTGCCGTGCGGTAGCAGAGAGAACAGTCTATGACTAGGGTGGCTGGAGTCTTTGACCATTTTGAGGGCCTTCCTCTGACACCGCCTGGTATAGAGGTCCTGGATGGCAGGAAGCCAACTTTCTAGGTATACATACAGCATACTGAGGTAAATTTGTCCTTTGGGTGAACTACCCATTGAGGGACATTTTCCCGACCTAGATAGCCTATTCTCTGATTTAAAAGGACTTTCAGCTGAGATTCTCCATATAGAACCTGCTTTAGCATCTCCACAGACAACACAATCTCACACTCAATTCGTGCAAATATGTACAAAAAGCATTTCAGCAGATTTTGTGCGTTTTTGTGTTGCTTAATTCATAGGAAAATACACATTTTTGTGCGACTTCATTCATAGGAAAATACATTTTTTGGGGGAAAACTTCGGAACAATCTTTTGAAAGTTATTGGAGCAATGCATTTTGGGCAAGGGTGTTCTACGCTGCTTTTTTTTGTCTCCCACATTTATTTATATAAAAACTGGTGGTGTAGAACACCATTGCCCATCATGCATTGCTCTAACAACTTTCAAAAGATTGTTATGAAGTTTTCCCCCAAAAAATGTATATAAAGTCGCACAATTGTTTTAATATTTTCCTACAAATTAAGTCGCACAAAAATGTGTGTCTTTTCAGACGAATTTAGAGTGTGTTGCCACAGAGCATGCTCTTTAGCCCAGAAGTCTCTGGTTTCCAAGAAACCGACCTTATACATGTATTGAATTAGTATGTTACGATGTCTCCCAGACTAGACTATGTGACTGCATGGCCTTTCTATTGAATGTGCAGACAAGGCCTGAGCCCTGGAGGAGATTGGAGAGGACTGGTGAGTAAGAGAGGCACAAAGCTAGCCTGGCAGAAGCAGCTGTACAGGATAACCCCAATCATGTCCCTGGGACTGAACCATGGTCTGGCCTCACTGATGTTTAACTCACAGATGTATGAACACACTTAAATACACAGGCAAAATCATGCACAAGCATAGGCACGCACGCGCATGCACACACACAAACAAGCAAAGAAACCCTCTATCACACTCACACATTTTTGCGTGACACACTAATGAATTCAGGATGAGTAGCTGGGATGACCAGTACTAACATTACCAGTGTTTATATGTGTTTCCTGCTCTCATTTGGATGAAGAGAGGGTGGGCAGACATCACTATCTATTGTGGGGAACACACTGATTCAAAGGTGCTTCTGCCAAGTTACATAGCTACAGACCATAGAAACCTCTGGAGAGAAAAAAGAACACTGCTCGGAGGTGTGTGTGTGTGTGTGTGTGTGTGTGTGTGTGTGTGTGTGTGTGTGTGTGTGTGTGTGTGTGTGTGTGTGTGTGTGTGTGTGTGTGTGTGTGTGTGTGTGTGTGTGTGTGTGTGTGTGTGACTGTGCACTCTTGTTTGTGATTTAGTGCTGAAAGCATAATGCAGTTATCACACAGTATTCATATCTGAACCAGATATGTTGTCTGGTTTCATCTTAGGCTTTTCTAGATTGAAACGTTCTGAATAAATCACATTACATTTCAGTCGCATTGTGTCTAAATGTTCCCAAATCCACAAACAATTTCCAGGCCAGGCTCAAAGCTATACAGTACAACAGACAGCAAGGACAAAGTTAATAATATTCTGAAATTAATTCATGTATTTTGCAAGTAAAACAATAAACTGCAAACAGTGGCAGATGGGACGTATACATGCCGCTGCTGTGTGTTTACGAGTCTTCATTTCCTGCTTCCTCCTGATCCTATTTAAATATTGTGAATATAAGCTGCTATCAGCTGCCTTTCCATAGCACTTTGTTGATTGCAGCGATTCTTGGGAAACAGCTAGGGTCAACTAATCAATAGCACTCTAGGTGTAAATGCTAGTGATGGGGGAATCGATACAGTTACATATCGGGATATAGTTTTTAAAGATATATCGTATCGTTTTGACAATATCACTATATTATTTGCGCTAGTCGGCTGTACCTGCACCAAAACTCCAGCATTTCTCATTAATAGCTTGTTCTCCATCTTCTTTTTAAATAGGGAGCCAATTTGGTTTCAGCACGTATTTCCATGACTGATCAAAACTAGTTTTCTCATGTCTCTCTCTTGTCCCTCTACACAATATGTTTGGAACATTGAATCGCAATAAAATCACAGTGTCGAATCGAAAAACATATGTGGAATCGTGAGAATCATGATTTTCATAATACATATCGTATCGGCACATATCGTGTGCACACACACACACACACACACACACACACACACACACACACACACACACAAACACATCGTATTGTGAGGTCCCTGGCAATTCCCAGCCCTAGTAAATACCCTTCTGATTGGATGGCCCTAACATGGCCGACTTGTACACAGCAAATCAGACAAGAGGACTCTATATCTGATGAATGATGAATGTACTGTTATGTCTTCAGGAAGTACATGGAGGAATTATAGGAGGAAGAGAACCTTGGAGGGAGACAAGGACGGGGCGAGATAAAACACAGGCCTGCTGAATGGGCTGCAACCACTAATGGGGCAAGGGTTTAGGTTAGAGTTAGTGTTAGTGTTAGTGTTAGTGTTAGTGTTAGTGTTAGTGTTAGTGTTAGTGTTAGTGTTAGTGTTAGTGTTAGTGTTAGTGTTAGTGTTAGTGTTAGTGTTAGTGTTAGTGTTAGAGTTAGTGTTAGTGTTAGTTGTAGCCTGAAGAGTGGGACTGTTTTATATCTCAACAAGATGATGAATACAAGGTCTACTATGAGAGACACCAAAGCCAAATGACTGATATCCAGAGTAAGGATTGAGGCAAAAACTGACCTTAGATCAGCCTCCATGGCCCACAATACCCTCCTCTCCTCTAAGGGTCTGACTTGCTATGCATAAGTGCAGTTTGGGTCTCTGTAAATATACTTAAAAGAGGGGAAAATCCAAAACTGACCACAGATCAGCGTCTGTGGCCCAAATCAGCCTCCTCCCTTGTACAAGGTTCTTAATATGCATCAGTGCGGTTTGGAACGGCGAAAATGTGTAATAATGAATCAATGACACACTCAGTTTGTGACTGGGTGCATTTCTGATGGGGCCTATTGACCTGGTTTAAATGACGTTCTGCTTCCTTCATTTACTCTCATATTCCACATATTGAGTATGTGTCCATCTGTACAGCAGCATCTCTCTATTTACCAACCAACCATCATACTCATGGTTACTAACCACCTATTGAGAGACCATCTAATGAGAGAATTACACACACATACACATACAGACACTCACTCACTCACGCACACACACACACACACACACGCAAACACACACAGAGACCGTCTAATGTGGGTAGACTCCAATCTCTGAAGCCTCTGGCAGAGGGCCAGGTATGAATAGCAAATCACCACTGATGTAAAAACGACTTGTAGTAGCAACTGTGGTTAAATAACAGATTATTATTTTATTGTACAGCTGGGATTTATTAGAACACCCACCATCCACCCTGCCGTTATGCTTTAGTCTCTGTTGTCTCCTTTCACAAAAGAGAAACCAGAGAAAATACAAATAACACAGAGCTGTTGTTATATAAATGTAGTGGCATAGACATTACTAGACATTGTGTTCTTGTCCTGTAACACATGGTAGAATTGACAGTGTCCTACTGTGAAAAGAAAGAAAGTTCCTTTATTTTCCATCCTTTATCCATTTAGCAGTTCCCCTGACCCAGGACGATTTTGTTATGTCAAATCAAATCAAATTTTATTGGTCACATACACATACAGTGGGGAGAACAAGTATTTGATACACTGCCGATTTTGCAGGTTTTCCTACTTACAAAGCATGTAGTCTGTAATTTTTTATCATAGGTACACTTCAACTGTGAGAGACGGAATCTAAAACAAAAATCCAGAAAATCACATTGTATGATTTTTAAGTAATTAATTTGCATTTTATTGCATGACATAAGTATTTGATACATCAGAAAAGCAGAACTTAATATTTGGTACAGAAACCTTTGTTTGCAATTACAGAGATCATACGTTTCCTGTAGGTCTTGACCAGGTTTGCACACACTGCAGCAGGGATTTTGGCCCACTCCTCCATACAGACCTTCTCCAGATCCTTCAGGTTTCGGGGCTGTCGCTGGGCAATATGGACTTTCAGCTCCCTCCAAAGATTTTCTATTGGGTTCAGGTCTGGAGATTGGCTAGGCCACTCCAGGACCTTGAGATGCTTCTTACGGAGCCACTCCTTAGTTGCCCTGGCTGTGTGTTTCGGGTCGTTGTCATGCTAGAAGACCCAGCCACGACCCATCTTCAATGCTCTTACTGAGGGAAGGAGGTTGTTGGCCAAGATCTCGCGATACATGGCCCCATCCATCCTCCCCTCAATACGGTGCAGTCGTCCTGTCCCCTTTGCAGAAAAGCATCCCCAAAGAATGATGTTTCCACCTCCATGCTTCATGGTTGGGATGGTGTTCTTGGGGTTGTACTCATCCTTCTTCTTCCTCCAAACACGGCGAGTGGAGTTTAGACCAAAAAGCTATATTTTTGTCTCATCAGACCACATGACCTTCTCCCATTCCTCCTCTGGATCATCCAGATGGTCATTGGCAAACTTCAGACAGGCCTGGACATGCGCTGGCTTGAGCAGGGGGACCTTGCGTGCGCTGCAGGATTTTAATCCATGACGGCGTAGTGTGTTACTAATGGTTTTCTTTGAGACTGTGGTCCCAGCTCTCTTCAGGTCATTGACCAGGTCCTGCCGTGTAGTTTTGGGCTGATCCCTCACCTTCCTCATGATCATTGATGCCCCACGAGGTGAGATCTTGCATGGAGCCCCAGACCGAGGGTGATTGACCGTCATCTTGAACGTCTTCCATTTTCTAATGATTGCACCAACAGTTGTTGCCTTCTCACCAAGCTGCTTGCCTATTGTCCTGTAGCCCATCCCAGCCTTGTGCAGGTCTACAATGATATCCCTGATGTCCTTACACAGCTCTCTGGTCTTGGCCATTGTGGAGAGGTTGGAGTCTGTTTGATTGAGTGTGTGGACAGGTGTCTTTTATACAGGTAACGAGTTCAAACAGGTTCAGTTAATACAGGTAATGAGTGGAGAACAGGAGGGCTTCTTAAAGAAAAACTAACAGGTCTGTGAGAGCCGGAATTCTTACTAGTTGGTAGGTGATCAAATACTTATGTCATGCAATAAAATGCAAATTAATTACTTAAAAATCATACAATGTGATTTTCTGGATTTTTGTTTTAGATTCCGTCTCTCACAGTTGAAGTGTACCTATGATAAAAATTACAGACCTCTACATGCTTTGTAAGTAGGAAAACCTGCAAAATCGGCAGTGTATCAAATACTTGTTCTCCCCACTGTATTTAGCAGATGTTATTGCGAATGTGGCAAAATGCTTGTGTTCCTAGCTCCAACAGTGCAGTAGTATCTAACAATTCACAACAATACACACAATTTAAAAGTAAAATAATGGAATTAAGAAATATATTAATATTAGGATGAGCAATGTAGGAATGTCATTGACAAAAATACAGTAGAATAGTTCATTGTCCACCCCATGGCTACAGCACTACTGAGTGGCTCAGTGTTAGGAAGTTGTTGTCTCCACACACACCCGTATGCACGCACACACTCACACACATACACACACACACTGCCCTTCTCAGGTCTACACCCCACTGACTCAAACTCTGTCTCATCCTGATGACCTCATGTCTTCTGCACGTCCACTAGTCTCTCTTCCGTAGGCCAATCCCAAATCAACCCCCAGCAATCCTCTATGTATTTGTGTAGATTGAACTATATCTTGTCATAAATAATAAGGTGGAAATTCCACCCAAACCCATGAGGCAAAGTGGAGCTACTACAATTTTTCTGATCATATCTGTCCAGTTCTTTCAGATCTGCAAGAAATGCCTTGGCGGCAAGGGGTTGTTTCTGGACCGGGACATAACGTATGTCTGTCTGTCCACCTTCTTTGTTTTCATTCTGTATCTAACCTCAGCTTGCTATGCCTCTTCTCACTGCTTGTCATGCTCAAGCCCAGAATCTGCAGAGACATAACTGTTTCTCTGCTCTGTTCACCACATAAGGATGAGTAAGCTGGCTCGTGTTAGGCACTGCATTGTGGTTCATTAACCCTACACCACAATCACACACAGAGCCTCAGGAGCACAAGCACATGAGCAGTGCTTAATTTGAGCCAGATCTTGACGGAACAGGATCCGGCACCTCTCAGTTTTGGACTGTTTCGTTCCGGAATCCATTTGCCAGGATCCGGTACCTCTCGTGGCATGAAACTAATTTTTACTGTTTGCACTGTAAAAATTATAATAAAAGCAATCAGAGTTAATTCAAGTTGACTCCTCTGTAATTCTCCTGCCCCCATAAAATCGTGATGTGAAAACACACCTGATATTCTAAGAATTGATTTGTGTTGGGCCGGCCCGGGGTTACAGCCTTCAGTCCAAATTGATTTGTACAAAAATTACACACAATACCCCATAACGACAAAGTGAAAACATGTTTTAGAAATTTTAGCAAATGTATTGAAAATGAAATACATAATATCTAATTTACATAAGTATTCACACCCCTGAGTTTTGGGGGAAAAATCAACTTCGACATTATGGGGTATTGTGTGTAGGCCAGTGACACAATCTATAAAAAATTATCCCCATGTGCAACTTCTGCAAGCGCCTCTTCTCTACTGCTCTATGACAGTACGCAAAAGCGATGATAATGCATGCAATGCTTTATTATAATGTTTATTTTTTCATGCATTCAGGTATCTCAGAGCCCCCCAGCTCACCCTCTTCTTTGGCTAACTTTTTGTTCCGGCACCGCCCAATTTACAAATTAAGCACCGCACATAAGTCACACATGCACACACACACACATAGAGAAAGAGAGAGAGACAAAGAGAGAGAGAGAGAGAGAGAGAGAGAGAGAGAAGAGAGAGAGACAGAGAGAGAGAGAGAGAGAGAGAGAGAGAGAGAGAGAGAGAGAGATCCACACCAACTCCTGTTAACTTGCTAAGCCTGGAACTGACCTCCTCTCACCTAAAGGAGCTTAAATCAAATCCTGATGGCGACTCTGTTCTGAAAGTTTACAACAACAGTCTCTCTCTCTGTCTGTTTCTCTCTGTCTCGTTCTGGCTCTCTCTCCCTCCCTCCCTCCCTCCCTGTGCTGTTCCCTAAACACAGTCTCTGTCTCTCCAGATAGCCCTCCTATAGAAATGAGGATTACCAGGTATCAGTGCAGCATCACATACTGGATTTTTTTTATTTTATTTTTTTATTTCACCTTTATTTAACCAGGTAAGCCAGTTGAGAACAAGTTCTCATTTACAACTATGACCTGGCCAAGATAAAGCAAAGCAGTGCGATAAAAACAACAACACAGAGTTACATATGGGGTAAACAAAACATAAAGTCAAAAATACAACAGAAAATATATATACAGTGTGTACAAAGGTAGCAAGTTATGGAGGTAAGGTAAGAAATAGGCCATAGTGCAAAATAATTACAATTTAATATTAACACTGGAATGATAGAAGTGTAAGAGATGATGTGCAAATAGAGATACTGGGGTGCAAATGAGCAAAATAAATATCAATATGGGGATGAGGTAGTTGGGTGGGCTAATTTCAGATGGGCTGTGTACAGGTGCAGTGATCGGTAAGGTGTTCTGACAACTGATGCTTAAAGTTAGTGAGGGAGATAAGAGTCTCCAGCTTCAGAGATTTTTGCAGTTCGTTCCAGTCATTGGCAGCAGAGAACTGGAAGGAATGGCGGCCAAAGGAGGTGTTGGCTTTGGGATGACCAGTGAGATATACCTGCTGGAGCGCATACTACGGGTGGGTGTTGCTATGGTGACCAATGAGCTAAAATAAGGCAGGGATTTGCCTAGCAGTGATTAATAGATGAGCTGGAGTCAGTTTGGCGACTAATATGTAGTGAGGACCAGCCAACAAGAGCGTACAGGTCACAGTGGTGGGTAGTATATGGGACTTTGGTGACAAAACGGATGGCACTGTGATAGACTACATCCAATTTGCTGAGTAGAGTGTTGGAGGCTATTTTGTAAATGACATCGCCGAAGTCAAGGATCGGTAGGATAGTCAGTTTAACGAGGGCATGTTTGGCAGCATGAGTGAAGGAGGCTTTGTTGCAAAATAGGAAGCTGATTCTATATTTAACTTTGGATTGGAGATGCTTAATGTGAGTCTGGAAGGATAGTTTACAATCTAACCAGACACCTAGGTATTTGTAGTTGTCCACATACTCTACGTCAGACCCGCCGAGAGTAGTGATTCTAGTCGGGTGGGCGGGTGCCAGCAGCGTTCGATTGAAGAGCATGCATTTAGTTTTACTAGTGTTTTGAGAGCAGTTGGAGGCTACGGAAGGAGTGTTGTATGGCATTGAAGCTCGTTTGGAGGTTTGTTAACACAGTGTCCAATGAAGGGCCAGATGTATACAAAATGGTGTCGTCTGCATAGAGGTGGATCTGAGTCACCAGTAGCAAGAGCAACATTTGATATACACAGAGAAAAGAGTCGGCCCAAGAATTGAACCCTGTGGCACCCCCATAGAGACTGCCATAGGTCCAGACAACAGGCCCTCCGATTTGACACATTGAACTCTATCTGAGAAGCAGTTGGTGAACCAGGCGAGGCAGTCATTTGAGAAACCAAGGCTATTTCGTCTGCCAATAAGAATGCGGTGGTTGACAGAGTCGAAAGTTTTGGCCAGGTCGATGAAGACGGCTGCACAGTACTGTCTATTATCGATCGCGGTTATAATATCTTTTAGGACCTTGAGCGTGGCTGAGGTGCACCCAAGACCAGCTCGGAAACCGGATTGCATAGCGGAGAAGGAACGGTGGGATTCGAAATGGTCGGTGTTCTGTTTGTTAACTTGGCTTTCAAAAACTTTCGAAAGGCAGGGCAGGATGAATATAGGTCTGTAACAGTTTGGATCTAGAGTGTCACCCCCTTTGAAGAGGGGGATGACCGCGGCAGCTTTCCAATCTCTGGGGATCTCAGAAAAGAGAGGTTGAACAGGCTAGTAATAGGGGTTGTGACATTTTCGGCTGCTAATTTTTGAAAGAAAGGCTCCAGATTGTCTAGCCCAGATGATTTGTAGGGATCCAGATTTTGCAGCCCTTTCATAACATCAGCTGTCTGAATTTGTGTGAAGGAGAAGCGGGGGGCATGGGCAAGTTGCAGCGGAGGGTGCAGAGCTGGTGGCCGGGGTAGTGGTAGCCAGGTGGAAAGCATGGCCAGCCGTAGCAAAATGCTTGTTGAAATTCTCGATTATTGTAGATTTATCGGTGGTGATAGTGTTTCCTAGCCTCAGTGCAGTGGGCAGCTGGGAGGAGGTGCTCGTATTCTCCATGGACTTTACAGTGTCCCAAAATTTTTGGAGTTAGTGCTACAGGATGCAAATTTCTGTTTGAAAAAGCTAGCCTTTGCTTTCCTAACTGCTTGTGTATATTGGTTCCTAACTGTCAGAAGCGACGTGTATGTGGTGAGTGAAGTCAAGCGCAGGACACAGAGATACTAGCAGACGTACTTTACTAATAGTAAAGAACAAACAAAAACCTCCGAACCGGGAGGAAAACACAACACACGTAATACGACAAGAGCGATGCCGATACCGCCTAGACACAAACAATAACACACAAATACCAAACGTGAGACATGGGTAAATATAGGATCTACAATCAAACATAATAGACAACAGATGTAACCACTCAAGACAGAACAAGACAAACACCGAAACATCGATCGGCAGTAGCTAGTACTCCGGGGACGACGAACGCCGAAGCCTGCCCGAGCAAGGAGGAGGAGCAGCCTCGGCAGAATCCGTGACAGTACCCCCCCTTGACGCGTGGCCCCAGCCGTGCGCCGACCCCGGCCTCGGGGACGGCCAGGAGGATGCGGAGCAGGGCGAGTCGGATGACTCCGGTGGAACTCCGTCAAGAGGGAGGGATCTAGGATGGCCCTCCTAGGGACCCAGCCCCGTTCCTCCGGACCGTACCCCTCCCACTCCACGAGATACTGCAGACCCCCCATCCGACGTCTCGAATCCACGATGGAACGGACTGAGTATGCCGGAGCCCCTTCAATGTCTAGTGGGGGCGGAGGAGCCTCTCGTATCTCATTCTCCTGGAGTGGACCAGCTACCACCGGCCTGAGGAGAGACACATGGAACGAGGGGTTAATGCGGTAATTTATGGCCAGTTGTAACCTATAACATACCTCGTTCAATCTCCTCAGGACTTTAAATGGCCCCACAAACCACAGACCCAGCTTCCGGCAGGGCAGGCGAAGGGGCAGGTTTCGAGTCGAGAGCCAGACCCGATCTCCAGGTGCATAAATGGGACCCTCACTGCGGTGGCGATCGCCACTCGCCTTATGCCTACTGATAGCCCGCTGCAGATGGACATGCGCAGCGTTCCATGTCTCCTCAGAGCGCCGAAACCACTCATCCACCGCAGGAGCCTCGATCTGACTCTGATGCCAGGGTGCCAGAACCGGCTGATACCCCAACACACACTGAAAAGGAGTAAGATTAGTGGATGAGTGGCGAAGTGAGTTTTGGGCTATCTCTGCCCAGGGGATATACCCCGACCACTCCTCCTGCCGGTCCTGGCAATAGGACCTCAGAAACCTACCCACATCCTGGTTTACTCTCTCCACCTGCCCATTACTCTCAGGGTGAAAACCCGAGGTAAGGCTAATCGAGACCCCCAAACATTCCATAAACGCCCTCCAGACTCTAGAGGTGAACTGGGGACCCCGATCAGACACTATATTCTCAGGCACCCCGTAGTGCCGGAAGACGTGGGTAAACAAGGTGTCGGCCGTTTGTAGGGCTGTAGGGAGACCTGGCATTGGAATGAGACGGCAGGCCTTAGAAAACCGATCCACAACGACCAAGATCGTGGTATTCCCCTGGGAGGGGGGAAGGTCCGTGACAAAGTCCACCGATAGGTGAGACCACGGCCGTTTTGGAACGGGTAGAGGTTGTAACTTCCCTCTGGGCAGGTGTCTAGGTGCCTTACACTGAGCGCACACCGTACAGGAAGAAACGTAAACCCTCACGTCCTTAGCCAAGGTGGGCCACCAGTACTTCCCGCTAAGGCAGTGCACCGTTCGACCATTACCCGGATGACCAGAGGAGGGTGACGTGTGAACCCAATATATCAGTCGATCACGGATCTCGAGCAGCACGTACTTCCGCCCCTCTGGACACTCAGGAGGAGTAGGGTCTGTACGTAACGCCCGCTCGATCTCCGCATCGACCTCCCACACCACCGGTGCCACTAGACAAGACTCTGGAAGTATGGGAGTGGGCTCAATGGACCTCGCGTCTGTGTCATATCGCCGGGACAGGGCGTCTGCCTTCACGTTCTGTGACCCTGGTATTTACGTGAGCATAAATACAAACCGGGCAAGAAACATGGCCCACCTAGCCTGACGAGGGTTCAGTCTCCTCGCTGCCCGGATGTACTCCAGGTTACGATGGTCAGTCAGAATGAGGAAAGGGTGTTTAGCCCCCTCAAGCCAATGCCTCCACACCTTCAGGGCTTGAACCACTGCTAGCAGCTCCCTGTCCCCCACGTCATAATTACGTTCCGCCGGACTGAGCTTCTTAGAATAAAAGGCACAGGGACGGAGCATAGGAGGCGTGCCCGAGCGTTGAGACAGTACAGCACCAATCCCCGCCTCGGACGCATCCACCTCAACTTGGAACGCCAAAGAGGGGTCCGGATGTGCCAGCACCAGAACGAGGTAAACAGGTCCTTCAGATGTCTAAACGCCCTGTCCGCCTCAGCCGACCACTGCAAACGCACCGGGCCCCCCTTTAGCAGGGAGGTGATGGGAGCTGCTACCTGTCCAAAACCCCGGATAAACCTCCGGTAGTAATTGGCAAAACCCAAAAACCGCTGCACCTCCTTAACCGTGGTGGGAGTCTGCCAATTACGAACGGCTGAAACGCGGTCAATCTCCATCTCCACCCCTGACGCGGACAACCGATGTCCCAGGAAGGAGATGGACTCCTGGAAAAACAGGCATTTCTCCGCCTTCACATACAAGTCATGCTCCAACAGCCTACCCAACACCCTACACACCAGGGACACATGCTCGGCTCGTGTAGCGGAGTATATTAGAATGTCATCAATATACACCACTACACCATGTCCATGCAAATCCCGGAAAATCTCGTCCACAAATGATTGGAAGACTGAAGGAGCATTCATTAACCCGTATGGCATGACGAGATACTCATAGCGACCCGAGGTGGTACTAAATGCTGTTTTCCATTCATCTCCCTCCCTAATGCGCACCAGGTTGTAAGCGCTCCTGAGATCCAATTTTGTGAAGAATCGCGCCCCGTGTAATGACTCCGTCATACTCGCAATCAGAGGGAGAGTATAACTGTATTTAATGGTAATCTGATTGAGACCATGGTAATCAATACACGGGCGCAAACCCCCATCCTTCTTCTTCACAAAAAAGAAACTCGAGGACGCAGGAGAAGTGGATGGCCGTATGTATCCCTGTCCCAGAGATTCGGTGATGTATGTCTCCATAGCCGCCGTCTCCTCCTGAGACAGAGGATACACATGACTACGCGGAAGTGCAGTGCCTGCCTGGAGGTCTATCGCACAATCCCCCTGTCTATGAGGTGATAATTGAGTCGCCCTCTTCTTACTGAAGACGATTGCCAAATCTGTATACTCAGGAGCAATGTGCAGTGCGGGCATTTTGTTCGGACTTTCCACCGTTGTTGCCCCTACGGAAACACCTATACACCGCCCGACACACTGATCAGATCATTCCCTGAGAGCCCTCTGTTGCCATGAAATGTTGGGGTCATGAGATATTAACCAGGGAAGCCCCAACACCACAGGAAACGCAGGAGAGTCAATCAAATACAACTGTATAATCTCCTCATGACCCCCCTGCGTCTTCATTTTAAGTGGCGCTGTGATCTCCCTAATCAATCCCGACCCCAAAGGGCGGCTGTCTAGGGCATGGATGGGGAAGGGCACATCAACTGGTATAAGGGGAATCCCTAACTTATACAATAAACTGCGATCAATAAAATTCCCAGCTGCGCCTGAATCGACTAGCGCCTTATGCTGGGAGTGAGGAGAAACCTCGGGAAACACAACTTGGATACACATGTGTACAACAGAGAGCTCTGGGTGAGTGGGGCGCTTACTCACCTGGAATGACTCATCAGTGCGTGGCCTGCTGCCTCGATCCCTAGGAGACCCTCCCCAGCACCGAACCGCAGTGTGTCCTCTGCGGCCACAGTTGGTGCAGGGGACGGCCTCTGTCCTGGTCTCTCTCTTCTTCTCTCTAGCACCAGCACCCCCGAGCTCCATAGGGCTCGGCTCGGAGGTGCTGGGGGATGGAATGGACGGCCCCAGCTCCGGACGTCCGTGGGTAGCCAACAGGGTATCCAGACAAATCGACATGTCCACCAGCTGATCGAAACTTAGGTTGGTGTCCCTGCAGGCCAACTCTTGGTGAACGTCCTCCCTTAGGCTGCACCTATAGTGGTCGATGAGGGCCCTCTCATTCCATCCCGCATTGGCATCCAGAGTCCGGAAATCCAGTGCGAATTCCTGCGCGCTCCTCTTCCCCTGTCTGAGGTGGAACAGATGCTCCCCCGCCCCTTTCCCCTCTGGGGGATGATCGAAAACCGCCCTGAAGCGGCGGGAGAACTCTGCATAACTGACTGTAGCGGCGTCTATTCCCCTCCACTCGGCGTTGGCCCACTCCAGTGCCTTGCCGGACAGACAGGAGATGAGGGCGGAAACGCTCTCGTATCCCGAGGGCGGAAACGCTCTCGTATCCCGAGGGCGCCGGGTGGATGGTTGCCAGGTAGAGTTCTACTTGAAGCAGGAAACCCTGACACCCTGCCGCGGTGCCATCATAAGCCCTCGGGAGCGATAGCCGAATCCCACTGGACTCCGGAGATGGAACGATGGGTATGGCTGATGGTGGTGGTATTGTTGGAGGAGGTGTGGGCAAACCTCCTCTCTCCCATCGGCTCAAGGTGTCCATCACCTCTTGCATGGCGGTGCCCAGTCTCTGGATCATGGCGTCTTGGTGGATTACGCGCTCCTCCAGTGATCCCGTTGGCACCGCTGATCCTGCTGACTCCATGTAGGGTGTGTTATTCTGTCAGAAGCGACGTGTATGTGGTGAGTGAAGTCAAGCGCAGGACACAGAGATACTAGCAGACGTACTTTACTAATAGTAAAGAACAAACAAAAACCTCCGAACCAGGAGGAAAACACAACACACGTAATACGACAAGAGCGATGCCGATACCGCCTAGACACAAACAATAACACACAAATACCAAACGTGAGACATGGGTAAATATAGGATCTACAATCAAACATAATAGACAACAGGTGTAACCACTCAAGACAGAACAAGACAAACACTGAAACATCGATCGGCAGTAGCTAGTACTCCGGGTACGACGAACGCCGAAGCCTGCCCGAGCAAGGAGGAGGAGCAGACTCGGCAGAATCCGTGACACTAACTTCCCTGAAAAGTTGCATATCGCGGGGGCTATTCGATGCTAATGCAGTACGCCACAGGATGTTTTTGTGCTGGTCAAGGGCAATCAAGTCTGAGGAGAACCAGGGGCTATATCTGTTCTTAGTTCTGAATTTTTTGAATGGGGCATGCTTATTTAAGATTGAGAGGAAAGCACATATAAATAACAACCAGGCATCCTCTACTGACAGAATGAGATCGATATCCATCCAGGATACCTGGGCCAGGTCAATTAGGAAGGCCTGCTCGCTAAAGTGTTTTAGGGAGTGTTTGACAGCGATGAGGGGTGGTCATTTGACCGCGGACCCATTATGGACGCAGGCAATAAGGCAGTGATCGCTGAGATCCTGGTTGAAGACAGCGGAGGTGTATTTAGAGGGTAAGTTAGTCAGGATGATATCTATGAGGGTGCCCATGTTTACGGATTTAGGGTTGTACCTGGTAGGTTCCTTGATCATTTGTGTGAGATTGAGGGCATCTAGTTTGGATTTTAGGATGGCCGGGGTGTTAAGCATATCCCAGTTTAGGTCACCAAGCAGTACGAACTCTGAGGATAGATGGGGGGCAATCAATTCACATATGATGTCCAGGCCACCACTGGGGGCTGAGGGGGTTCTGTAGCAAGCGGCAACAGTGAGAGACTTATTTCTGGAAAGGTGGATTTTTAGAAGTAGGAGCTCAAACTGTTTGGGCACAGACCTGGATAGTATGATAGAGATCTGCAGGCTATCTCTACAGTAGATTGCAACTCCATCCCCTTTGGCAGTTCTATCGAGACGGAAAATGTTGGATTCAGGATTCAGACACTGCTAGAACATCAGGGTTGGCAAGGTGTGCTAATGCAGTGAATAACTCAAACTTAGGAAGGAGGCTTCTGATGTTAACATGCAAAAAGCCAAGGCTTTTACGGTTACAGAAGTCAACAAATGATGGCGCCTGGGGAGTAGGAGTGAAACTGGGGGCTGCAGGGCCTGGGTTAACCTCTACATCACCAGAGGAACAGAGGAGGACTAGAATAAGGATACGGCTAAAGGCTTTAAGAACTGGTCTTCTAGTGCGTTGGGTACAGAGAATAAAGGGGGCAGATTTCCGGGCGTGTAGAAAAGATTCAGGGCATTATGTACAGACAAGGATATGGAAGGATAAGAGTACAGTGGAGGTAAACCTAAGCGTTGGGTAAGAATGAAAGAGATAGCATTACTGGAAGCACCGATTGAGCCGGTCTCCGCGTGTATGGGGGGTGGAACAAAGGAACTATTTGAGGCAGTTTGAGAGGGACTTGGGGCTCTACAGTGAAATTGTATAATAATAACTAACTGGAACAGCAATAGGCAAGGCATATTGACATGGGAGAGAGGCATAAAGCAATCACAGGTGTTATTCGAGAGAGCTAAGAAAACAACTGGTAATGGCGTTGAAAGTTTGAGGCTAAACAGATAAAACAGGACAGGGTACCGTGTAAAGGAACAGTCCAGCAGGCATCAGCTGTGCAGCTGAGTGATCATAAGGTCCAGTGAACAGCAATGTGAGTCCGAGAGCAGTTCGAATTGGTGCTTCAGCACAACGAGCAGGAAGCACGGTTGTTGAATTGCATGTGCTAGCGGGCCGGGGCTAGCAGATGGATCTTCGTGGTCGTCGCAACGGAAAGCCTGTTGAAACCACAGACGATTACATCGGCAGACCAGTCGTGATGGATCGGCGGGGCTATGTGTCGACACTAGGTGGTCCCGTCCAGTTGACAGTGAGGTAGATAGCCGGGAGATTGGCCTGACTCGAGGCTAGCTCAAGGCTGATTAGCCAACCACAACATCCATTCGGTTGCAGCTAGCTAGTTAAAGGTCCAGTGATTCAGTGATTCCGGCAGAAAATCCGATACGTTCTGGGTCGATAACGCGCTGTGCAGACTTGCCGATAATAGTCCAGGCTAGAGCTGGCTGTGGCTAACAGTGGCTAATAGCAAGTAGCTAGTTAGCTGGCTATTCCCGTCCGGTAGACAGAGAGGTAGATAGCTGGGATATTTGCCTGGCTCGAGGCTAGCTCAAGGCTAACTGGTTCTTGCTTCGGGGGCAGTGGTGATTAGCCAACAGCAACATCCATTCGGTTGCGTCTAGCTGGTTGCGATCCGGTGTTTAGTTCCAGTGATTCAGTTATTCCGGCAGAAAATCCGATGTTCTGGGTGAAAACCGCTAACGGTGGCTAATAGCAAGTAGCTAGTTAGCTGGCTAGCTAGTTTCAACTGGAGATTCTAGATAAAAGGTAAGTAAATAATAGAATATTTAGTAGAAGGATGAAAAGTGTGATAGGGGAATATATACAACAAAAGACAAAAAA
Organism: Coregonus clupeaformis; assembly: GCF_020615455.1. Taxonomy (NCBI): domain Eukaryota; kingdom Metazoa; phylum Chordata; class Actinopteri; order Salmoniformes; family Salmonidae; genus Coregonus; species Coregonus clupeaformis. Next base: position 11,767,680 of record NC_059224.1, on the reverse strand, counting down.
AAGACAAAAAAACTGGCTATTTACACGGACACACAAGAGTACACGACCGCACTGCTACGCCATCTTGGATCATGTTTTGAATGACTGGCTGTCCTGCCAGACACTGATACCCTATGAGAATGGTAAACCATGCTTTGTTTCATATCTGTCCCCAAACTAATCTGGCTCTTCCATGACCTTGCGAAGGCAAACACAGTGTGATATTGGGAGTTTGAGCTTGGAGGTGACCAAGGACACAGGACACAGGTAAGGGCTGTGTGTATGTTGTGTGTTGTGTGTTGTGTGTGTGTGTGTGTGTATACGGGGGGCCAGTATGAAAAATGTATGCACTCACTAATTGTAAGTCGCTCTGGATAAGAGCGTCTTCTAAATGACTAAAATGTAAATTGGATCACAAAAAAAAAAATTGTGTGTGAAAGAGTGCTAACTGTGTGCGTGCGTGTCTGTTGGTGCGTGAGTGCCTGTTCATCTGTCTGTTTGTGAGTGTGCGCCTGTTCGTCTCTCTGTTCGTCTGTTTGTGTGTGTGCGTGTGTGTCTTTCTGTGTGCAGGTTATAAATGTTTATTGTCCCAGAGATAATTCTAAAATTGCGTCGTGATGAGAAAGATTCACATGGGCTTGCAGGCTGAATATTGGATTTTCCAAAAAGTCAATAGAGGGCTTAATCATTAAAGTTCATAAATATTCTCTCCCCTCAAACCTATTTCAAGTCTTGCATTTTCCTATCGCTTTGGCTGTGGCTTTTTTATTATTTACAGTATTGTGCTGACACATACTCTTCTGCCGTGTGGTCTCCCTTATGAAACTGAAAAATGGAAAGATGGTAATAACATACAGACAGCTCTATCAAAACACATTCATTTCCCCACTCTTTCTCTCCTCCTCCTGAATCCCCAATAACATTTTCAGAAATATTGTACACGGTTTCTGTCAAGGGTTTTTGCAAGAGCTGGACTTTCGAATTGAATTGTATCGTTTTCCTTGAGGTTACATTTTAGTTAGTCTATATAGTAGTAGATAGTAGTAGATATGGTAAAAATTTGGTTTTACAATGTAAACTACAGTCCATTTTAAATACCATCCACCTCATACACATAGTCTGTAGACTACCCTGTGATTTTCAGACATTTCTCTTAAAGTTGTTAGATAAATTGTCAAAATCTTTCAACAAGCATTTAGAAACCCACTAACATTCAGGTAACTGGCAAAATAAAAGAAACACCAACATAAAGTGTCTTAATAGGGTGTCTGGAACTCTATTGCATGGATGCGACTGCATTCTTCCACGAGAAATTCCATAATTCGGTGTTTTGTTGATGGTTGTGGAAAATGCTGTCTCAGGCGCAGCTCCAGACAGAATGATCACTAGGAATAGACGTTGATTTCTGACGCTTGAAAAGGTCCCGAGAACGTCGATATACACTGAGTATGCCAAACATTAGGAACACCCCTTTTGCCCTCGTTGGGGCATGGACTCTACAAGGTGTTGAAAGCGTTCAACAGGGATGCTGGCCCATATTAACTCCAAAGCTTCTCACAGTTGTGTCAAGTTGGCTAGCTGTCCTTTGGGTGGTGGACCATTCTTGATACACACAGGATTCTGTTGAGCATGAAAAACCCAGCAGCGTTGCAGTTCTTGACACAAACCGGTGCGCCTGGCACCTACTATCATACCCCGTTCAAAGGCCCTTAAATATTTTGTCTTGCCCATTCACCCTCTGAATGGCACACATACACAATCCAATTCAATAAGGGATCATAGCTTTCACCTGGATTCACCTGGTCAGTCTATGTCATGGTGTTCTTAATGTTTTATACTCAGTGTACGCCTTCCTCTACGCTCACCCCAAAAATGAAAAATGATTGCCCAGCACTGGGCGCGAACTAATGACGCTCAGCGCCGGAGTGCGCTGCTTAGAATACTGAGAATACTGATGATACCTGATGGTAATAGTCGTTTTTTATTATTTTGTGTTAAGCCTTCCCCAAACCATAGCCCTAACCTTAACCACTCGGAATGGATGCCTAAACTGGTAACCTTTGAGTTGTTTCTGTTTTAACCCTGTTACCACTCAGAATTAACCCTGTAACCATGCGGAATTGTGACAAAAATAGACGCTCACCCATAATATGTCGAATTTCGAAGGGAAACTATGAGATCTTGTTGCTACAGAATCTCCCACAACTGTTCAATTGGGTTGAGATCTTGTGACTAAGACAGCCATGGAATATGGTTTACATCGTTTTCATGCTCATCAAACCATTCAGTGACCACTCGGGCCCTGTGGATGGGGGCATTGTCATCCTAGGCATGGTAGCCAAAATAATGGCCAAAATAATGTCCTGCCCAGCGTTTTTATACATAACCCTAAGCATGATGAGAAGTTAATTGCTTAATTAACTCAGGAACCATACCTGTGTGGAAGCACCTACTTTCAATATACTTTGTATCCCTCATTTACTCAAGTGTTTCCGAAATTTTGACAGTTACCTGTATATTCCAACCCCATAGCACCTCTTTAAACCTAATTCCACTGATGTGCCTCAGCCTCATGTTCAAGTATCTCTTTCCCTTCGATGAACACTGAGGTGGTGACTGTGCTGCTGCTGGTAGGCAGTGGTACATCTCCTATCTGTCAGTCCATTGTGAAGATATCTCCCCCTCCGTTTGCAGCTCCTCATTGTCTCTCATTATTTACCGAACAGCAAGCCTCTAAACCCAGATAGACAGGCAGGAGAGACCTGCTTTGTATTTGTCTACGCCTGTGCACTGAAGGGAGAGGAGTAAGTGTGTGTGTGTGTGTGTGTGTGTGTGTGTGTGTGTGTGTGTGTGTGTGTGTGTGTGTGTGTGTGTGTGTGTGTGTGTATGTGTATGTGTGTGTGTGCGCACCTTCATCCAATTACGTCAAATCCCGAAGTGCAACTATGAGATCAAGTTGCAGTGTGTGTGTGTGTGTGTGTGTGTGTGTGTGTGTGTGTGTGTGTGTGTGTGTGTGTGTGTGTGTGTGTGTGTGTGTGTGTGTTCATGCATCTCTGTGTGTTTATATGTGCATGCTCTCCTCCCTTCTAGTAGAGGAAGCAGTAAAGACATTTTACTTCTATTCTCCACGCCGGCCATGCCAAGACCAAGTTAATTACTTTATTTATGAGGGAGGGAGGCGAGAGGAGCGAACGGTGAGAAAAAATGGAGACTTAGCATTGTTACTTGCCCAGCTAGAGTGGCGTCCCAGGGACATTAACACAATGGATAGGGCTGGGTAGCGCTGTCCTGGATTGATTAACCTAGAGATAAGAGAGAAGCTCAGGCACACACACACAAGCACACAAGTTTCAAGTTTCATTAGTCGTATGTACAGGATACACATGGTATACACCGTCCAACGAAATGCTTACTTGCAGGTTCCTTCTCGACAACGCAACAACAATTAGAAATAATCAAAGATGAGAATAAGAACGTAAAGTAAATGGCTCATTAGAATATAATACATATTTTAGTCTAATATCAACACATGTATCAGGGAAGGGGGGATTGAGGGGCAAGTATTTAAATTGTGCAGTATTAGCAATAGTAAATAGTAAAGCAATAGTCAGAGAAAGTCCAGTCACCCAAGTCATAGTCCAGTCACCCAAGTCATAGACTGTTCTCTCTGCTACCGCACAGCAAGTGATACCGGAGCGCCAAGTCTAGGACCAAAAGGCTCCTTAACAGCTTCTACCCCCAAGCCATAAGACTGCTGAACAATTCATCAAATGGCCACCTGGACTATTTACATTGACCCCCCCCCACCCTTTGTTTTTACACTGCTGCTACTCGCTGTTTATTATCTATGCATAGTCACTTTACAAATTACCTTGACTAACCTGTACCCCCGCACATTGACTCGGTATTGGTACCCCCCGTACATAGCCTCGTTATTGTTATGTAATTTTCTTGTGTTACGTTTGTATTTTTTTTTTTTACTTTAGTTTATTTAGTAAGTATTTTTTCAACTCTATTTCTTGAACTACATTGTTGGTTGGGCTTGTAAGTAAGCATTTCACGGTAAGGTCTACTACACCTGTTGTATTCAGCACATTGATTGATTTGAAATAAGAGTCTGGTAGCAGCAGTTGTGATGTGTGTGTAGCATGCATTTGTGTGTGTGTTTGTGTGTGTGTGTATGTGCTTGTTTGTGTGCTTGTTTTCTGCTAAGGTGCTGAGATTCAGTGCAGGTGGTCAGTCCAGTTTAAGTGTTCAAAGTCTGATGGTTTGCAGATAGAAACTCTGAAACACATCAATTTGGATCAGGAGTTTTTCTAATAGTTAAAGACTGCAATTTGGGCCCATTTAATTTCCTTTTCATTTTATTGTGTAGTCCACTCAGTAACATGCCAGTGTTGTCCAGGGATAATTTCTACTGGTCAGGTCACGTCATCGTGGTCATCATCAGCTGCTCAGCCCCTCAAACATCTTGTCTTTGATGACTGTCCCCACCATCCCAGTTTATACTAAAGCATTGAGCTTGTAAGGCAGGCAGCAGACAGGACAGATGCCTCTCAGGGGGCAGTATTCACTGTGGTGCTGTAAGAACAGCAGGTACCCTGATTTAATATTCCATATTTATTCTGGAGAGGAGGCACTGGCACACACACACACACACACACACACACACACACACACACACACACACACACACAGAGACTCAGAGGCAATGTCCCTGAGGTGATCTCTATACAGAGAATGCTTCTGTGTGTGTGTGTGTGTGTGTGTGTGTGTGTGTGTGTGTGTGTGTGCGTGTGTGTGTGTGTGTGTGTGTGTGTGTGTGTATGTGTGTGCCTGTGTGTGTGTGTGTCTACGCAAGTGCATATGTATGTGGTCATGCCACTAGTACCTGAAGACTGCCACTACATCAGAATGAATGACACCGCCGTCAGTGCCTGACCTTCTCATAATTCTGGGCCATTGAGAGGGGGCTTGGCTGAGAAATCTGCTGTGGAATTATTCTTTATGAAAAAATGGACTGCTGAAGCGTCGTTATCCTGCCCTTTGATGTAATGGGCTCTGATTCTTAGGGTCCGGGTAATCACATGCAAAATGCATAGGGGCCAGTGTAAGACAAAGTCTGCTCTCCTGTTCCTCTACGTGGCAATTTGGAGATGTAAGAGATGAGCCTTGTAGCCTTATACATCAAGCTTACATCCACTCTGAGTAGAAGGGCATCAAACGTAGCAAACACATCAATATGAAACCAAGTTCTCAGCTCCCTTAATTTAGCGCGCCTGTGCTGTCGCTGTCCTGGTTATGATGAATAGAAGCAACCACAGACGCTAGCTCGCTCACACTCACACACACACTCAATCTCAGCACCTTAGCAGAAAACAAGAACACAAACAAGCACACACACACACACAAACACACACACACTCACACACACAGAAGCATACGGGCCAATTTACTACCTCCGTATGGCCGTCGTCCCTTGGTCCTCGCGACACTGCTGAGTGGCTCCTTTTAAAGGCCTGCATTTGAAAAAAGAAATAAAATGGGCATGAAGATGTAGTACAGCCATTTTGTTTTCTCCAGGCACAGTGATCAGGAACACACAATGTAGGCCCTGTGTTCATTATGAAGACATGAGGTGCTAAATATGCTTTCAAATGGTTACCTACTGTATGTTGATCCAAATATAGGGGTGTAACGATTCGTTTTAACAACGATTCGATTTTTATCACGATTCGTGGTTGTCGATACGATTCAAGGACGATATTGGTTCATTTAGAACGATACGATCCGAAACGATTCAGTGACTTGAAATCGATTCAGTAACCTTTTAGCCAAAAATGCAACCAGTGTGACTGAAATAAATACCTGGATACTGGACAGTGCAGGTGAAGTTTCCTAGATTCCTGTTTCTTGTAAGGACCGCAATGGTGGCTTGATAATTTCTCGCTCGTCGGCTTCTCCTCTGTCGTCCGCCATGCTATGTTTTGTTGTCTTTGCGCCTTTGCGCTGCTGCTGGCGCGGGGCGATGACGTCACGGATAGGCAGACTGAATCGAGTAATGTTTAAAGCCTTTATCATTAAAAGTGCTAAGAAAAAACATCCATATAAAGTCTGACGTGCTTAAATCCAATGGGTTATTTCCTAGTATCGATACAATCGATTTATTACATTTTAAAACGATGTTAGATTGATATATGTTGTCCAAAAGGCCAACTCGCCGAGCACAGATCGATGTAGTTGGATCATAGGAATATAAATCGATACATCGATGTAGTAGATGGATCGTTACACCCCTAGCCAAATACGTCAAATCCCGAAGTGCAACTATGAGATCAAGTTGCAGTGTGTGTGTGTGTGTGTGTGTGTGTGTGTGTGTGTGTGTGTGTGTTCACAGGAAAGTGAAACTAATATCCAAACATGAAGCCCCCCAGAGCCTGTTTGAGTCGATTTCTCTCTGAGAGGCAGATGCAATCAAGCTCCACTGTAAGATGATGAAGTGACATTTGACTAAAACTCTCTACAAAGCAGCTGGCTAATGCTAGCGCAAACATACCGTGGCACCTGTCATAGCCATCACAGTGGGTGTAGATGTCACTGTATTCAGCTCTGGATTGATAAGTGGGTCCAGTTTAGACTGGCTTTTCAATTAGTCTACCGGTAGTCTCTCTTACTTAGCCGTGCGTCTTGAAGCAGGTACATTAGTCTACTACAGCTGATGGGAAAGTGGTTCCAATGACTCAGTCCATTAGAGCATAGTGTTGTTTGCAACATAATGTTTCTCAGATATGCTTGATCATATGCTGTAGCTGCCGTGGCGGTCGGTGCCGTTTAAGATGAGGGAGGATGATTACAAAAATGTATGACCATGGCCTTATTTCGATTACAGCATATTAGATGACTTCCATTCATATTCCATTCACCCAACTCAATGTAACATCGATAGGTTTAGGCTACTACATGATACTCAAATTTTCCCTGTACCCACCATGAGGTTGCTAAAACCTAGCTTATGAATGAAAGTTTACAATGTAGGTGCACAGGTCGAGAGAATTTTGAGTAATCAAGGTGACAGACATTGACACATTCAATACCGCCTTGCACACTCTTGCCTTCATCCAGCTGATCTAGGGTGTAATCATTAGTCCAACAGTTGAAAATGAGAGTTTCTATTGGACAAATTCAGGTATGTGTATCCCCATTTCGTTACGTTTGCTTCCGTTTAAGAATTTTTTTTCAACAGAATCGGTGGAATGAATACACCCCGGATCACACGCAAACACAGTTCACTTTCATAGCAGCCACATAGAAACAGCATGATCCCTTTACTCGTTGTACATATAATTCCTTCTCGCAACTATCTACGCGCTCTCCTCCTCTCACCTTTTCCCTTCGCTTGTGGACTTCAGTGCACAACAACACATAAGCTGTGAAAAAAACTTTACACACAGCCTACGTCGTTGTCACGTCATAGTCAACTACTAGAACTAACGCATTAGTAAACCCGCTACAATCATGCAGTAAAGTGTACGGTCAGAAAGCAGTTTAGCAGTTACACCGGCGGGCCACGGTGGCAATAAATTAATAAAACCAAAAGCTTACCTTGACTTGGAAGAGCTACAGTGTTGTATAGCCATAGCCAGCTAGCTAACATAGCATCCGTCTCTGTTTGAGCTAGCTTATCCGTCTCTGTTTGAGCTAGTTGAGTCGCTCAACATTTACATTACATTCAGTCATCTAACCGTCTCCTGTCCAGAGCGACCCACAGGAGCAACCAGGGTCAAGCGCCGCTCCCAAGGGCACGTCCACAGATCTCCCACCAAGTCAAAACGGGGACCCGAACCAGCGACCTATCGGCCACCGGTCTAAGCTCCCAACCGCCAGGCCACCAACCATCCAAGATCCCCCCACAGTTCCCCGAGAGCTGCCCTTCAACCATCCGAGCCCCCCCATATGTTGTCATAATCACTGTGTAAGTCTATGGAAGGAGGTAAGAACCATGAGCCTCCTATGTTTTGTATTGACGTCAATGTACCAAGAGGAGGACGGAAGCTAGCTGTCCTCTGGCTACACCATGGTGCTACCCTACAGAGTGCTGCTGAGGCTACTGTTGGCGTTCATTGCAAAACAGTGTGTTTTAATCAATTATTTGGTGATGTGAATATATTTAGTATAGTTTTATCTAAAAAGGATAACTTCTTTAATGTTTTACTATTTTTATTTTTATGAAATTCACTGAGGAGGATGGTCCTCCCCTTCCTCCTCTGAGGAGCCTCCACTGTGTAGCTGTAAGTCATTGCTAGACACACGGGAAACTGTTGAGCGTGAAAAACCCAGCAGCGTTGCAGTTCTTGACACAAACTGGTGCGCCTGGCACCTACTACCATACCCCTTTCAAAGGCATGTATTTTTTCACTGTCTTTTTTGCCATTTATGAATGTGTTATTCAATGCGTTTCAATGGGCTATAGTAGTAAAGGCCAAATTCAATATTTTGTCAAATATCTTTTGTATATATTGTTTTAGATACCTACATTTGAAAATCAAATAGCTAAATGATCCATGGTATGGCCATCTTAAAACAATTCCATACATTAGCTTAGAACCCAGAAACAACTGGAGTTTGTCCACCTCTTACCCCCACATACCAACTATTACATTTACTATCACACAAGTTAGGTTTTGTTCTTTACCTCTACTTGCTTCAATCAATCTATCAACATACAATGCTGAGTGTACAAAACATTAAGAACACCTACCTTATATTGAGTTTGTCCCCACCTCTTCTTTTGCCCTCAGAACAGCCTTAATTTGTCGGGGCATGGACGTGTAGAAAGCTTTCACATGGATGCTGGCCCATGTTGACTCCAATGATTCCCACAGTTGTGTCAAGTTGGCTGGATGTCCTTTGATACACACGGGAAACTGTTGAGCGTGAAAAACCCAGCAGCGTTGCAGTTCTTGACACGAACCGGTGCGCCTGGTACCTACTACCATACCCCCTTCAAAGGCACTTAAATCTTTTGTCTTGCCCATTCGTCCTCTGAATGGCACATGTACACAATCCACATCTCAATTGTCTCAACGCTAAAAAATCCTTCTTTAACCTGTCTCCTCCCCTTCATCCACACTGATTGATGTGGATTTAACAAGTTACATTAATAAGGGATCATAGCTTTCACCTGGATTCACATGGTCAGTCTATGTCATGGAAAGAGCACTCAGTGTATATTACCTCTACTTTTATATTTTATAGATGCATCATGTGAGTAAGGATCCCTTGTCATAAAGTTGACAAAATAAGTGTCAGCTATCGTTCCCGTGCCAGTTTGGACATGTGAAACTTATCTTCTTCAAGTTGTCCCCAGTTAAGATAATAACACCAATTAGGTATTCAAGTCCAGTAAGTGATGAGCTGTTGTTATCTCCACACATGAACAAGGTTTCTTTCTCCTCAGCCCCTTCATTAACAGGCTACACACCACTGCAGAGCAGTGGGCTGGCACACACAGAGACATGCATCTACAGCAGCTGACTCACACACACACACACACGCACACACACACACACACACACACACACACACACACAAACACACACACACACACACACACACACACACACATTCCAGCATCCTTGCACACATAAAGACATGCATCTGTAGCTCAGATAAGAAGACACATAGGCTGTTCACACACCAATGTCCTTGCACGTATATAAAGACACGTAAACAAAAACACGTAAATAAAAACATGTATACAAAGACACGTAAACAAAGACATGTATACAAAGACACGTAAACAAAGACATGTATACAAAGACACATAAACAAAGACATGTATAATAATAAAATAATAATGGCACCGGAGAGGATGGCTGCCGTTTTACAGCCCTCTAACCAATTGTACTATTATGTGTGTTTTTCCGCGTTATTTGTAATTTATTTTGTACATAATGTTTCTGCCATCGTCTCTTATAACCAAAAAGAGCTTCTGGATATCAGGACAGCGATTACTCACCTCGTATTGGACGAATAATTTTTCTTCAACGAGGCGGCCGCGAAGGATATCCTACAGACACCCGACAAGGCCCAAATCCCCGTCTTTCGCATGAGGAAGAGACGGAGATATCGTGGAAGTAGGTCGGGGTGCCTTGTAAGGATCCGACGGTGAGCGAGTAAACTGCCGCTCCCATCAATCCTATTAGCCAATCTTCAATCATTGGAAAATAAATTTGATGACCTAAGATTACGGTTATCCTACCAACGGGACATTAAAAACTGTAATATCTTATGTTTCACCGAGTCGTGGCTGAACGACGACATGGATAACATACAGCTAGCGGGCTATACGCTACATCGGCAGTATAGAATGGCTGACTCCGGTAAGACAAGGGGTGGTGGTCTGTGTATATTTGTAAACAACAGCTGGTGCACAAAATCAAATACTAAGGAAGTCTCGAGGTTTTGCTCGCCTGAGGTAGAGTATCTTATGATAAGCTGTAGACCACACTATTTACCAAGAGAGTTTTCATCTATATTTTTCATAGCTGTCTATTTACCACCACAAACCAATATTGGCATTAAGATTGCACTGAATGAGCTGTATAAGGCCATAATTCAACAGGAAAACGCTCATCCAGAGGCAGCGCTCCTAGAGGCCGGGGACTTGAATGCAGGGAAACTTAAATCCGTTCTACCTAATTTCTACCAGCATGTTAAATGTGCAACCAGAGGAAAAAAAACTCTAGACCACCTTTACTCCACACACAGAGACGCATACAAAGCTCTCCCTTGCCCTCCATTTGGCAAATCTGACCATGACTCTATCCTCCTGATTCCTGCTTATAAGCAAAAACTAAAGCAGGAAGCACAAGTGACTCTGTTAATAAAAAAGTGGTCAGATGACGCAGATGCTAAGCTACAGGACTGTTTTGCTAGCACAGACTGGAACATGTTCCGGGATTCTTCAGATATCATTGAGGAGTACACCACATCAGTCACTGGCTTCATCAATAAGTGCATCGATGATGTCGTCCCCACAGTGACCGTACGTACATACCCAACCAGAAGCCATGGATTACAGGAAACTGAGCTGAGCTAAAGGGTAGAGCTGCCGCTTTCAAGGAGTGGGACTCTAACCCGGACGCTTATAAGAAATCCCGCTATGCCCTCCGACGAACCATCAAACAGGCAAAGAGTCAATACAGGACTAAGATTTAATCGTACTACACCGGCTCTGACGCTCGTCGAATGTGGCAGGGCTTGAAAACTATTACAGACTACAAAGGGAAGCACAGCCGCGAGCTTCCCAGTGGCACAAGCCTACCAGACGAGCTAAACCACTTCTATGCTCGCTTCGAGGCAAGCAACACTGAAGCATGCATGAGAGCACCAGCAGTTCCGGATGACTATGTGATCACGCTCTCCGTAGCCGATGTGAGTAAGACTTTTAAGCAGGTCAACATTCACAAGGCCGCAGGGCCAGACGGATTACCAGGACGTGTACTCCGAGCATGTGCTGACCAACTGGCAAGTGTCTTCACTGACATTTTCAACATGTCCCTGACTGAGTCTGTAATACCAACATGTTTCAAGCAGACCACCATAGTCCCCGTGCCCAAGGACCCTAAGATAACCTGCCTAAATGACTACCGACCCGTAGCACTGATGTCTGTAGCCATGAAGTGCTTTGAAAGGCTGGTCATGGCTCACATCAACACCATTATCCCAGAAACCCTAGACCCACTCCAATTTGCATACCGCCCCTACAGATCCACAGATGATGCAATCTCTATTGCACTCCATACTGCCCTTTCCCACCTGGACAAGAGGAACACCTACGTGAGAATGCTATTCATTGACTACAGCTCAGCATTCAACACCATAGTGCCCTCAAAGCTCATCACTAAGCTAAGGATCCTGGGACTAAACACCTCCCTCTGCAACTGGATCCTGGACTTCCTGACTATTTGCACTGCCCCCCCTCCCCATCTTTTTACGCTGCTGCTACTCTGTTAATTATTTATGCATAGTCACTTTAGCTCTACCCACATGTACAGTGGGGAAAAAAAGTATTTAGTCAGCCACCAATTGTGCAAGTTCTCCCACTTAAAAATATGAGAGAGGCCTGTAATTTTCATCATAGGTACACGTCAACTATGACAGACAAAATGAGAAACAAAAATCCAGAAAATCACATTGTAGGATTTTAATGAATTTATTTGCAAATTATGGTGGAAAATAAGTATTTGGTCAATAACAAAAGTTTCTCAATACAATATATACCCTTTGTTGGCAATGACACAGGTCAAACGTTTTCTGTAACGGTTTTCACACACTGTTGCTGGTATTTTGGCCCATTCCTCCATGCAGATCTCCTCTAGAGCAGTGATGTTTTGGGGCTGTCGCTGGGCAACACGGACTTTCAACTCCCTCCAAAGATTTTCTATGGGGTCGAGATCTGGAGACTGGCTAGGCCACTCCAGGACCTTGAAATGCTTCTTACGAAGCCACTCCTTCGTTGCCCGGGCGGTGTGTTTGGGATCATTGTCATGCTGAAAGACCCAGCCACGTTTCATCTTCATTGCCCTTGCTGATGGAAGGAGGTTTTCACTCAAAATCTCACGATACATGGCCCCATTCATTCTTTCCTTTACACGGATCAGTCGTCCTGGTCCCTTTGCAGAAAAACAGCCCCAAAGCATGATGTTTCCACCCCCATACTTCACAGTAGGTATGGTGTTCTTTGGATGCAACTCAGCATTCTTTGTCCTCCAAACACGACGAGTTGAGTTTTTACCAAAAAATTCTATTTTGGTTTCATCTGACCATATGACATTCTCCCAATCCTCTTCTGGATCATCCAAATGCACTCTAGCAAACTTCAGACGGGTCTGGACATGTACTGGCTTAAGCAGGGGGACATGTCTGGCACTGCAGGATTTGAGTCCCTGGCGGCGTAGTGTGTTACTGATGGTAGGCTTTGTTACTTTGGTCCCAGCTCTCTGCAGGTCATTCACTAGGTCCCCCCGTGTGGTTCTGGGATTTTTGCTCACCGTTCCTGTGATCATTTTGACCCCACGGGGTGAGATCTTCCCCAGATCGAGGGAGATTATCAATGGTCTTGTATGTCTTCCATTTCCTAATAATTGCTCCCACAGTTGATTTCATCAAACCAAGCTGCTTACCTATTGCAGATTCAGTCTTCCCTCCCAGCCTGGTGCAGGTCTACAATTTTGTTTCTGGTGTCCTTTGACAGCTCTTTGGTCTTGGCCATAGTGGAGTTTGGAGTGTGACTGTTTGAGGTTGTGGACAGGTGTCTTTTATACTGATAACAAGTTCAAACAGGTGCCATTAATACAGGTAACGAGTGGAGGACAGAGGAGCCTCTTAAAGAAGAAGTTACAGGTCTGTGAGAGCCAGAAATCTTGCTTGTTTGTAGGTGACCAAATACTTATTTTCCACCATAATTTATAAATAAATTCATTAAAAATCCTACAATGTGATTTTCTGGAAAAAAAAATCTCAATTTGTCTGTCATAGTTGACGTGTACCTATGATGAAAATTACAGGCCTCTCTCATCTTTTTAAGTGGGAGAACTTGCACAATTGGTGGCTGACTAAATACTTTTTTCCCCCACTGTACATATTACTTCAACTACCTCAACTAGCCGGTGCCCCCGCACATTGACTCTGCACCGGTACCCCCCTGTATATATAGCCTCCCAACTGTTATTTTATTTTACCACTGCTCTTTTTTTCTCAACATTTTTTTGTTGTTGTTTTATTTTACTTTTTTATTAAAAATTAATGCATTGTTGGTTAAGGGCTGTAAGTAAGCATTTCACTGTAATGTCTGCACCTGTTGTATTCGGCGCATGTGGCCAATACAATTTGATTTGATTTGATGTATACAAAGACACGTAAACAAAGAAATGTATACAAAGACACGTAAACAAAGACATGTACAGTTGAAGTCGGAAGTTTACATACACTTAGGTTGGAGTCATTAAAACTTGTTTTTCAACCACTCCACAAATGTCTTGTTAACAAACTATAGTTTTGGCAAGTTTTGGCTAATTTACATAATTTCAGTCAATTGGAGGTGTACCTGTGGATGTATTTGAAGGCCTACCTTCAAACTCAGTGCCTCTTTGCTTGACATCTGGGAAAATCTAAAGAAATCAGCCAAGACCTCAGAAAAAAAATTGTAGACCTCCACAAGTCTGGTTCATCCTTGGGAGCAATTTCCAAACGCCTGAAGGTACCACGTTCATCTGTACAAACAATAGTACGCAAGTATAAACACCATAGGACAACGCAGCCATCATACCGCTCAGGAAGGAGAAGCGTTCTGTCTCCTAAAGATGAATGTACTTTGGTGCGAAAAGTGCAAATCAATCCCAGAACAACAGCAAAGGACCTTGTGAAGATGCTGGAGGAAACAGGTACAAAAGTATCTATATCCACAGTAAAACGAGTCCTATATCGACATAACCTGAAAGACCGCTCAGCAAGGAAGAAGCCACTGCTCCAAAACCACCATAAAAAAGCCAGACTACAGTTTGCAACTGCACATGGGGACAAAGATCGTACTTTTTGGAGAAATGTCCTCTGGTCTGATGAAACAAAAATATAACTGTTTGGCCATAATGACCATCGTTATGTTTGGAGGAAAAAGGGGGTGCCTTGCAAGCCGAAGAACACCATCCCAACATGAAGCACGGGGGTAGCAGCATCATGCTGTGGGGGTGCTTTGCTGCAGGAGGGACTGGTGCACTTCACAAAATAGATGGCATCATGAGGAAGGAAAATTATGTGGATATATTGAAGCAACATCTCAAGACATCAGTCAGGAAGTTAAAGCTTGGTCGCAAATGGGTCTTCCAAATGGACAAGCATACTTCCAAAGTTGTGGCAAAATGGCTTAAGGACAACAAAGTCAAGGTATTGGAGTGGCCATCACAAAGCCCTGACCTCAATCCTATAGAAAATGTGTGGGCAGAACTGAAAAAGCGTGTGCGAGCAAGGAGGCCAACAAACCTGACTCAGTTACACCAGCTCTGTCAGGAGGAATGGGTCAAAATTCACCCAACTTATTGTGGGAAGCTTGTGGAAGGCTACCCGAAACGTTTGACCCAAGTTAAACAATTTTAAAGGCAATGCTACCAAATACTAATTGAGTGTATGTAAACTTCTGACCCACAGGGAATGTGATAAAACAAATAAAAGCTGAAATAAATCATTCTCTCTACTATTATTCTGACATTTCACATTCTTAAAATAAAGAGGTGTTCCTAACTGACCTAAGACAGGGAATATTTATTAGGATTAAATGTCAGGAATTGTGAAAAACTGAGTTTAAATGTATTTGGCTAAGGTGTATTTAAACTGTATACAAAGACACGTAAACAAAAACATGTGTACAAAAACACGAAAACAAAAACATGTGTACAAAGACACGTAAACAAGACCTGTATACAAAGACACGTAAACAAAAACATGTATACAAAGACACGTATACAAAGACATATATACAAAGACACGTAAACAAAGACACATAAACAAAGACACGTAAACAAAGACATGTATACAAAGACACGTAAACAAATACACGTAAACAAAGACACGTAAACAAAGACATGGATACAAAGACACGTAAACAAAGACACATATAAAAGACACGTAAATAAAGACATGGATACAAAGACATGTAAACAAAGACACATAAACAAAGACACGTAAACAAAGACATGGATACAAAGACACGTAAACAAAGACACATAAACAAAGACACGTAAACAAAGACACGTAAACAAATACACGAAAACAAAGACACGTAAACAAAGACATGTAAACAAAGACGCGTAAACAAAGACATGCGTCTACTGATATGATACACTCCACACCTACAGATCCACACAGCCTTGTCGTGGCATGCAAAAGAAGACATGGACAACTACAAGCACAGATAAAGACACACATCCATAACTGAAACACTACAAACATGCAGTAAAACACACAACATCCCTGCCGACAGGTCTGGACCTTTATTGCACAGGTGGTCATGCTTAACCCTCACCACAGCATGTAATTGGACCTCAATTGCTACAATATATTTTCTTACCAGGTAAGTTGACTGAGAACACATTCTCATTTACAGCAATGACCTTTGGGAATAGTTACAAGGGAAAGGATGAAAGAGCCAATTGGAAGCTGGGGATGATTAGGTGGCCATGATGGTGTGAGGGCCAGATTGGGAATTTACCCAGATCACCAGGGTTAACACCCCTACTCTTACAATAAGTGCCATGGGATCTTTAGTAACCACAGACAGTCAGGTCACCCGTTTAAAATCACATTCGACTGCGCCTTACACAGGGAAATCTTCCCAATCACAGCCCTGCGGCATTGGGATACAATTTTTTAGACCAGAGGAAAGAGTGCCTCCTACTGGCCCTCCAACCCCACTTCCAGCAGCATCTGGTCTCCCATTCAGGATCAACCCTGCTTAGCTTCAGAGGCAAGCCAGCAGTGGGATGCAGGGTGATATGCTGCAGGGTGGTGTCTTAGACATGACAAGTATCCACCGCTCTGCAGCAGAGAGCATACATCCAGGCCAGATTATCCCTCATTCTGTCAAGGCTCATACCATGTGTCAAGACTGTGAGACTACGAGAGAGGCCAGAATCATGGGCTGGAAATGGCTTGTAGCGTTCATGGACATCAATGAGAGAGACTGAAGCAGAGAGAATCCAGTAAAGCCGCTCAGACACTACATGTTTTTAGCTCGATCTATGGGCTCCCAATCAGCTCGCGGCACATTTTTCCAAAATCAGAGGAAATCAGAGCAAACTCTGAGTAAAACTTAACGCTGCAGCCCGTAAGTGTAAGCACTTACCCGATTTGAAGTTGATGGCTGTCACAGGCTCCCGGCACTCTACGGGCACTTACGGCATCCTGATCATTTTCAAACATGTTGAATATATTCGGCCTCAAATCGGCCATGATCACCAAGTATGAGCAGTTCTCAGAGCAGATGCGAGGCATGTCCCACCATCAGCAAATCAGCTACTCCGAACGATTAAGGTTCTCTTCACCTACCTCACAAGTTCATCACTCCACACACACACACACACACACACACACACACACACACACACACACACACACACACACACTTGAGCTAGCTGGTCTGTTGGTCTATGTTACAAGTCACATTTAAACCTGTTCTTTACTTTAAGCTCTTTCTGCAAAATCTTCACGTTTAACGGCATCTGTATCTGATCCCCATAGATGCGGTAAAGAGGTCAATGGAACTCAACCACAACAACGGAAATGCAATGGAAACACATTGGGGAAAGATGTCTAAGACACCACCCTGCAGCATACCACCCTGCATCCAGGCTTTGTCATAGCCGGCCGCGACCGGGAGACCCATGGGGTGGCGCACAATTGGCCCAGCGTCGTCAAGGGTAGGGGATGGAATGGCCGGCAGGGATGTAGCTCAGTTGGTAGAGCATGGCGTTTGCAACGCCAGGGTTGTGGGATCATTTCCCACGGGGGGCCAGTATGAAAAATAATGTATGCACTCACTAACTGTAAATCGCTCTGGATAAGAGCATCTGTTAAATGACTAAAATGTAAATGTAAATGCTGTTAGGAAAATATCCAGGTTCTCCTCTAGGTTTCTTCCTAGGTTTCTGCCTTTCTAGGGAGTCTTTCATAGCCACCGTGCTTCTACATCTGCATTGCTTGCTGTTTGGGGTTTTAGGCTGGGTTTCTGTATAGCACTTTGTGACATCTGCTGATTTAAAAAGGGCTTTATAAATCCATTTGATTGAATTTGATTGATTGCCCCCCATCAAAAAAAAATTTAAAAAAAAAAAAAAAAAAATGTATGCACGCATGACTGTAAGTCGCTTTGGATAAAAGCGTCTGCTAAATGGCATATTATTATTATTATTATTATCAAAATGTGCCTACCTGTAGGCTATTGTTTATATGTGTATTTCACACTATGTGGAGATAAAAATGGGAGTATAATGCTTCTATGGATGTCAACCCCAATACATGTTAATGTCATCATCACCAATCAACTGCATTACAGTTAAAAACGACTTTGACTATCAGCACTGATTTCGGTATGCTAGCTATGCTACCAGTTTATACAAATGGGAGTTAGCATTTAGCAGTCACTTCTTCTAAACCTGAAAAGTGACAACTTCTAAATGTTATGCAGCAAAAACAGCCAAATACATCAAAATCAGGCTTTAGTAACCACATTGTGAGCCTGTTACAATACATCAATCATGACGGATTTTCACTTTGTGCACCAATCTGGCGTCTGTTTTCTATCCCCCGTGGTCTACATTCCATTGACCTCTTCACCACATCTATCAGTTTCATGGGAATATGCATTTCAATCTTATTCTTCTTGAATGATGTAGGCTAAGTAGCTAACTACTGTTAAATCGAATTTTAGAGCAAAGGGAGAGAGTTAAGAAGCTACACTTCCTCTTGTATTTTGTTTCAATCAAAGCGTATTAAGTCTAGTGGCATGGGCTGTTGAGTTCTGGCCTCATGATTTAAAAAATGGAACATTCAGCACAATCATAATAAAATGTCATAAGTAGCCTAATTACGTGGTGTTTTTGGTCTAACAGTAGAACCTACCATTTCACTACGCTATTATATTCGGTTTGTTATGTAGAATACTAATGAATCGTTAAGAGATCTTACGAGACATTAATTCAACTCTAATCTACACTTTATTAAACAAGCATCCTTCTGAGAAGAACGCTCCGCTGTGTGCCGGCTGCACTGCACCCCTGATAACAACGCACATACAGTGAAGGAAAAAAGTATTTGATCCCCTGCTGATTTTGTACGTTTGCCCACTGACAAAGAAATGATCAGTCTATAATTTTAATGGTAGGTTTATTTGAACAGTGAGAGACAGAATAACAACAAAAGAATCCAGAAAAACGCATGTCAAAATGTTAGAAATTGACTTGCATTTTAATGAGGGAAATAAGTATTTGACCCCCTCTCAATCAGAAAGTTTTCTGGCTCCCAGGTGTCTTTTATACAGGTAATGAGCTGAGATTAGGAGCACACTCTTAAAGGGAGTGCTCCTAATCTCAGCTTGTTACCTGTATAAAAGACACCTGTCCACAGAAGCAATCAATCAATCAGATTCCAAACTCTCCACCATGGCCAAGACCAAAGAGCTCTCCAAGGATGTCAGGGACAAGATTGTAGACCTACACAAGGCTGGAATTGGCTACAAGACCATCGCCAAGCAGCTTGGTGAGAAGGTGACAACAGTTGGTGCGATTATTCGCAAATGGAAGAAACACAAAATAACTGTCAATCTCCCTCGGCCTGGGGCTCCATGCAGGATCTCACCTCGTGTAGTTGCAATGATCATGAGAACGGTGAGGAATCAGCCCAGAACTACACGGGAGGATCTTGTCAATGATCTCAAGGCAGCTGGGACCACAGTCACCAAGAAAACAATTTTCTGCTAAGGGGACAGGACAACTTCACCGCATCAAAGGGACGATGGACGGGGCCATGTACCATCAAATCTTGGGTGAGAACCTCCTTCCCTCAGCCAGGGCATTGAAAAGGGGTCGTGGATGGGTATTCCAGCATGACAATGACCCAAAACACACGGCCAAGGCAAAAAAGGAGTGGCTCAAGAAGAAGCACATTAAGGTCCTGGAGTGGCCTAGCCAGTCTCCAGACCTTAATCCCATAGAAAATCTGTGGAGGGAGCTGAAGGTTCGAGTTGCCAAACGTCAGCCTCGAAACCTTAATGACTTGGAGAAGATCTGCAAAGAGGAGTGGGACAAAATCCCTCCTGAGATGTGTGCAAACCTGGTGGCCAACTGCAAGAAACATCTGACCTCTGTGATTGCCAACAAGGGTTTTGCCACCAAGTACTAAGTCATGTTTTGCAGAGGGGTCAAATACTTATTTCCCTCATTAAAATGCAAATCAATTTATAACATTTTTGACATGCGTTTTCCTGGATTTTGTTGTTGTTATTCTGTCTCTCACTGTTCAAATAAACCTACCATTCAAATTATAGACTGATCATGTCTTTGTCAGTGGGCAAACGTACAAAATCAGCAGGGGATCAAATACTTTTTTCCCTCACTGTAAAGGAATGCAGCATCTTCCTCGGTTGCCATGATGGTTTTTTTACTACACATGCGCAAACCGGCCCAGCAAATATAGCCAGATTCTGTCCCGATTGTCCAATCATACTGAGTAGAGCCTGTAGACCCAGAATCATGTTGTGTATTTCAGCCCTAAGCAGTAGAATCACATTAGTGTCATTATGAGAGATGGAGGGGAAAGATCTGATTGTGAAAGATTGACTGAACATCATTTCCCATAAGTCCCAGGAGTAAGTGACCAGACTTAATTCTTTATAAACCAATCAGAATCCTTAGAATGAGAAACCAACCAACCAAAACGTTATCCAATCATCCTCTTCTCATGCGAACCCGACCAACCATATCCTTCTCAATAAGGACTCAACCTATCCAGTATCTCACCTACAACCAACACTGACCTTGAATTGACTGCTCATGACCAGACGTCAAAAGTAAGGAAATAAAACATTTTTCTCTGATCTTTTGCACTCTCTCTCTCTCCCTCCCTCTCACTTTCTAGGAACTGGGAATGTTTTTAATCTCTCCATCATCCTCTCTCACTACCTCTCTGGGAGTGGTTTTTCATGCTTCATTATCCATTGAGCAGTGGGTTCCCATTTAATTATATTACTTTATAAAGCTCAGTGACACACAGTGGTGATGATATTCTCAAAACCCCATTTAAGATTTAATTGTGGTAAAAATGAGCTCTTGTCATCAAGTCATTATGACGTGTGGCCTACAGTAGCACGTTGTGGGCCCTCTGCTTTTATTTCACTGGGCAAACAACGGGACACGTTATAGAAATACATTTTTAAAAGGTCACTGTTAACTGTCCCAAACGGATTTCTTGGTTGCACTGAGGACCACCATATGTTCATTGAATAACACACAGACAAATAACAAAGACAGTAATTGAGTTATTAAACCGTGCTGATGGACATAGATTAACGGAGGTAGCCTTTCTGTCACGAGTTGCTAAGCCAGAACCCAGAAGCAGACCAGGACAAGGTAAGTTGAAACGAAGGTGAGTGTTTATTACAAATTCAAGAGTGATGCTGAATAATCCAGGGAACAGAGCGGGCGGCGTTGATTAGTTGTTGGGGGTGCAGTGGTTGATCCCATCCTGGGTCGGCAGCCGCCGACCACCAGGCAGAGGTTGGATGAAGGTTCCGGACGGGTGACTGCAGATGGAACAAAACGGGGGTAAGTAAGCAACAAACCAACAAGGTGCAAAAACAACAAAACTAACGCTAGGCTCTAAGACTGATACTCTGGTAAACCTACTGTTCATGGCTAACGATCCGGCAGGGAATGGATGTTAGGCCAGAGCCTAAGAAGGGTGATGATCAGGACCAGGTGTGCAGATTGCTGATGGGATGCAGGTGCGGAAATCAAGAGAGCTCCCCGGAGCGTTCCCGAACCCTCGGGAAACTGGAGATCACGAACAGAAAAACTAGTCACCAGACAGGACCCGACTCAGACTGCCGGGATCGTTACAGTACCCCCCCTCCGACGAACGCCACCGGGCGGACTCCCCGGAGCGCCAGGATGGAGGCGGTAGAAGTCACTGATGAGGTCAGCATCTAGGACCTGTCGCCGCGGAATCCAACTCCTCTCTTCAGGACCATACCCCTCCCAGTCCACGAGATACTGGAAACCCCGGCCCCGCCGTCTGGAATCCATGATGCGACGCACCGTGTAGGCAGGACCACCTCCGATCATCCGAGGAGGAGGAGGAGGAGGCGGAGGAGGCAACAGAGGACTGAGGAAAACAGGCTTGAGGCAGGAGACATGAAAGGTGGGATGGACTCTGAGCGTCCTCGGGAGTTTGAGTCGAACTGCCACCGGATTGATCACCTTCTCCACCACAAACGGACCAATGAACTTCGGTAACAACTTCCTAGACTCAGTCCGTAACGGAAGATCCCGTGTGGCCAACCAGACCCTATCTCCGATGGAATAGGTGGGAGCGGGGATCCGGCGACGATTCGCCTGGAGCTGATACCGGTCCGAAACTCTAAGGAGTGCCTTTCTGGCCCGATGCCAGGTCCGGTGGCAACGACGAATATGGGCCTGAACAGAAGGCACTGAGAGCTCCTTCTCCTGAGAAGGGAACAGGGGAGGTTGGTAGCCATACAGGCACTGGAAGGGAGACATCCCAGTGGCAGATGTAGGGAGAGTATTGTGGGCATACTCAACCCAAGGCAACTGAGAGACCCAGGAGGTGGGGTTGGAAGAGACCAGGCAGCGTAGCGTGGATTCCATCTTCTGGTTGGCTCTCTCCGCCTGACCATTGGATTGGGGGGTGAAAACCAGATGTGAGACTGACTGTAGCTCCAATGGCCAAACAGAAGGACTTCCAGACAGCAGAGGTAAACTGAGGGCCACGGTCGGAAACGATATCACTGGGCAAACCGTGGACCCTGAAAACCTCCCTAACCAGGATCTCGGACGTCTCCGAGGCAGAGGGAAGCTTGGCAATTGGCACAAAGTGGGCGAACTTGCTGAATCTGTCCACGATAGTCAGAACGACCGTGTTCCCCTCAGAAGCGGGCAACCCAGTGACGAAGTCCAGGGCCAGATGCGACCATGGTCGCCGGGGAATAGGAAGGGGGTGAAGTAGTCCAGAGCTGGGCCGATTGGTACTCTTATTCTGCGCACACACTGGACAGGCAGCAACAAAACCCCGAGTATCCTCGGCCATGGCAGGCCACCAAAAACGTCTGCGAAGAAACGCCATTGTCCGAGCCACGCCAGGGTGACAAGCCATCTTGCTGGCGTGGGACCATTTGAGGACAGCAGGACGAACCGACTCAGGCACAAACAACCGACCGGGTGGACCGTTACCGGGACCGGGCTGAGTCCGAAGGGCCGCCAGCACCTCCTCCTCAATCTTCCACATAACTGCTCCCACGACGCAGTTCCGGGGGAGAATTGTCTCGGTCTTGGACCCACTCTCCTCCGTCTTGGAGAACATCCGGGACAAGGCGTCCGCCTTGCCGTTCTTAGATCCAGGTCGGAACGTCAGGGAAAACTTGAATCGTCCGAAAAACAACGCCCACCTGGCCTGACGGGAGTTGAGACGTTTAGCCGATTGCACGTAAGCAAGATTCTTGTGGTCAGTCCAGACAATAAACGGTTGCTCCGCCCCCTCCAACCAGTGGCGCCACTCCTCCAAGGCAAGTTTCACCGCGAGAAGCTCCCGGTTACCCACATCGTAATTCCTCTCCGCAGGCGAAAGGCGACGAGAGTAGTAGGCGCAGGGATGGAGTTTACTGTCCGTGGAGCATCGCTGCGACAGGATGGCGCCAACTCCCACATCAGACGCGTCCACTTCAACGACGAACTGACGGGCCGTGTCCGGTTGAGAGAGAATCGGTGCGTTGGTGAATCGCCTCTTCAAATCCAGAAACGCTCGATCCGCCTCCGGATTCCACTTGAAGGTCCTGATACTGGAAGTCAAGGCAGTTAACGGAGCGGCCACACGGCTGTAATCCCGGATGAATCTGCGGTAGAAATTCGCAAACCCCAAAAATCTCTGGAGCTGCAATCTCGTACCGGGCTGGGCCCATTCCAGAACCGCTCTAACCTTCTCCTGGTCCATCCTAATCTCTCCCCTGGAGATGATGTACCCGAGAAAGGATGTCGTGTGGGCGTGAAACTCGCACTTCTCGGCCTTCACGAACAGGCGATTCTCCAACAATCGCTGCAGAACCTGCCGGACATGCTGGACGTGGTCGGAAGGTTCCTTCGAGAAGATCAGAATGTCATCCAGGTAAACAAACACAAAGAGACCGATCATATCTCTCAGGACGTCGTTCACCATACTCTGGAATACCGCTGGAGCATTGGTCAGTCCAAACGGCATCACCTGATACTCGAAGTGACCCATCGGTGTATTGAAACCCGTCAACCACTCGTCCCCCTCTCTGATCCGGACCATGTGATACGCATTGCGTAGGTCTAGCTTGGTGAACACCGTAGCACCCTGTAAGGAGTCGAAGGCAGAACTCATCAAGGGCAGGGGATACTTGTTCTTGACCGTGATGTCATTCAACCCCCCGATAATCAATACACGGTCGAAGAGAGCCATCCTTCTTACCCACAAAGAAGAATCCTGCCCCCCAGGGGTGATGACGAGGGACGAACGAGACCAGCAGCTAGGGACTCCTTGATGTAGGTCTCCAAAGCCTCACGTTCAGGTCGGGAGATACTGTATAACCTTCCCTTGGGGTAGACAGCTCCAGGGAACAGGTTGATGGCACAATCATATGGTCGGTGGGGAGGGAGTGACAGAGCCTTCTGCTTACTGAACACTTCCCCCAAATCGTGATATGTCTCGGGAACCAGGGACAAATCTGGGGGTTTAGCCTCAATCACCTGACTGGGAACCGAATGGGGGCAGGCAGTCTTGAGACAGTTAGCATGACAATCAAGGCTCCAACTCGTTACCTTGCCCGTCACCCAATCGAACGTGGGATTGTGTTCCTTCAGCCAGGGGTATCCAAGGACCAGAGGAACATGGGAAGACGGCAGAATGAAGAATGAAATCATCTCAGAATGATTCCCCGACAACCGCATCTTAACCGGTTCAGTCCTCATCGTGATACGTGCCAGACTACTGCCGTTCAGAGTGGTAGCTTCAATGGCTTCCGGCAATTGCTCCTTGGAAAGCCCCAGCTGTTCCACCAACTCGGCATCTAGAAAGCTTCCATCGGCACCTGAATCGATGAAAGCGTTAATCGCTAAGCTCTGATTCCTGTTCATAAGGGTAGCCGGGAAACGGGGTCTGACAGAGGTATTGAGAGGTCGAAACTGGCTCGCTAAAAGTCCTCCCAACTTTAGCGAGCCGCGCAGTTTGACGACCCGACTGGAACCTGAGAAGCTGATCGGTTGGACGGAACCCATTGCTTCTCCCTCCTTCGCTCTCGGACTCGATTATCCACCCGAATAGACAAGGCTACCAAGCTGTCCAGGTCACTAGGCTCCGGATAGGAGATCAACTCATCCTTGAGCTGCTCCGACAGACCCTGGTAAAAGGCCGCTTGCAGAGCCTCCTCATTCCACCCACTCTCCACAGCCAACGTCTTGAACTCGATCACGAAGTCGGCCACGCTGCGAGTTCCTTGGCGAAGCGAAAACAGGCGCCTAGCTGCGTCCCTCCCTCGGACGGAATGGTCGAAGAGCTTCCTCATCTCGGCCGTGAACCCCTGGTATGAAGCCATGCAGGGATCCTGTCGTTCCCAAACGGCTGAAGCCCACTCCAGCGCTCGACCACGCAGCAACTCAATCACAAAGGCTATCCTAGCCTTGTCTGTGGCATAAGAGTAGGGCTGTAGATCGAACACTAATCCACACTGCATAAGGAAGGAACGGCATCTTCCCAGCTCCCCCTCATATTTATCCGGCGTCGGAACCTTGGGCTCACGGAAGGACACAGCTTCAGAAGCGGCAGGCGAGATGGGTGAAACCGGTAGTGGATCCTCCACCGGACACTTGCGTTGGTTCTGGACCTCCGTCAGACCGGTAGAAAGGTTCCGAACTGACAACGCGATCTCCTGTAGTACCGTGCTATGATGGCCCAACATCTTCTCCTGCTGGGTAATGGCATGGCGAACAGAGTCCAGGTCCGCTGGGTTCATTACTGGCCGGATCGTTCTGTCACGAGTTGCTAAGCCAGAACCCAGAAGCAGACCAGGACAAGGTAAGTTGAAACGAAGGTGAGTGTTTATTACAAATTCAAGAGTGATGCTGAATAATCCAGGGAACAGAGCGGGCGGCGTTGATTAGTTGTTGGGGGTGCAGTGGTTGATCCCATCCTGGGTCGGCAGCCGCCGACCACCAGGCAGAGGTTGGATGAAGGTTCCGGACGGGTGACTGCAGATGGAACAAAACGGGGGTAAGTAAGCAACAAACCAACAAGGTGCAAAAACAACAAAACTAACGCTAGGCTCTAAGACTGATACTCTGGTAAACCTACTGTTCATGGCTAACGATCCGGCAGGG
This sequence comes from Coregonus clupeaformis, assembly GCF_020615455.1. Taxonomy (NCBI): domain Eukaryota; kingdom Metazoa; phylum Chordata; class Actinopteri; order Salmoniformes; family Salmonidae; genus Coregonus; species Coregonus clupeaformis. The sequence goes on along the minus strand of NC_059224.1, from coordinate 11,741,524 downwards.
AATGGATGTTAGGCCAGAGCCTAAGAAGGGTGATGATCAGGACCAGGTGTGCAGATTGCTGATGGGATGCAGGTGCGGAAATCAAGAGAGCTCCCCGGAGCGTTCCCGAACCCTCGGGAAACTGGAGATCACGAACAGAAAAACTAGTCACCAGACAGGACCCGACTCAGACTGCCGGGATCGTTACACTTTCTTCCATTGGTTAGATGATGATGGTGCCTATAAGAGCTGTGGGTTTGATTCATACACTGCTCAAAAAAATAAAGGGAACACTTAAACAACACAATGTAACTCCAAGTCAATCACACTTCTGTGAAATCAAACTGTCCACTTAGGAAGCAACACTGATTGACAATAAATGTCACATGCTGTTGTGCAAATGGAATAGACAACAGGTGGAAATTATAGGCAATTAGCAATAAAGGACTGGTTTTGCAGGTGGTGACCACAGACCACTTCTCAGTTCCTATGCTTCCTGGCTGATGTTTTGGTCACTTTTGAATGCTGGCGGTGCTTTCACTCTAGTGGTAGCATGATACGGAGTCTACAACCCACACAAGTGGCTCAGATAGTGCAGCTCATCCAGGATGGCACATCAATGCGAGCTGTGGCAAGAAGGTTTGCTGTGTCTTTCAGTGTAGTGTCCAAAGCATGGAGGCGCTACCAGGAGACAGGCCAGTACATCAGGAGACGTGGAGGAGGCCGTAGGAGGGCAACAACCCAGCAGCAGGACTGCTACCTCCGCCTTTGTGCAAGGAGGAGCAGGAGGAGCACTGCCAGAGCCCTGCAAAATGACCTCCAGCAGGCCACAAATGTGCATGTGTCTGCTCAAACGGTCAGAAACAGACTCCATGAGGGTGGTATGAGGGCCCGACGTCCACAGGTGGGGGTTGTGCTTACAGCCCAACACGGTGCAGGACGTTTGGCATTTGCCAGAGAGAACCAAGATTGGCAAATTTGCCACTGGTGCCCTGTGCTCTTCACAGATGAAAGCAGGTTCACACTGAGCACATGTGACAGACGTGACAGAGTCTGGAGACGCCGTGGAGAACATTCTGCTGCCTGCAACATCCTCCAGCATGACCGGTTTGGCGGTGGGTCAGTCATGGTGTGGGGTGGCATTTCTTTGGGGGGCCGCACAGCCCTCCATGTGCTCGCCAGAGGTAGCCTGACTGCCAATAGGTACCGAGATGAGATCCTCAGACCCCTTGTGAGACCATATGCTGGTGCGGTTGGCCCTGGGTTCCTCCTAATGCAAGACAATGCTAGACCTCATGTGGCTGGAGTGTGTCAGCAATTCCTGCAAGAGGAAGGCATTGATGCTATGGACTGGCACGTCCGTTCCCCAGACCTGAATCCAATTGAGCACATCTGGGACATCATGTCTCGCTCCATCCACCAACGCCACATTGCACCACAGGCTGTCCAGGAGTTGGCGGATGCTTTAGTCCAGGTCTGGGAGGAGATCCCTCAGGAGACCATCCGCCACCTCATCAGGAGCATGCCCAGGCGTTGTAGGGAGGTCATACAGGCACGTGGAGGCCACACACACTACTGAGCCTCATTTTGACTTGTTTTAAGGACATTACATCAAAGTTGGATCAGCCTGTAGTGTGGTTTTCCACTTTAATTTTGAGGGTGACTCCAAATCCAGACCTCCATGGGTTGATGCATTTGATTTCCATTGATAATTTTTGTGTGATTTTGTTGTCAGCACATTCAACTATGTAAAGAAAAAAGTATTTAATAAGATAATTTCATTCATTCAGATCTAGGATGTGTTATTTTAGTGTTCCCTTTATTTTTTTTAGCAGTGTACATACTGATTATGGAAGAAAGAGTCTGCTGCCAAAATTATTATTATTATTATTATTACAACGTAACAGTACAGATTTGAATCTTAAGGGCCTCTAATTTTCCAATCTGAGAAGACAAAGAGGTGATGACTTTATTACAGTCTGATAAACCTCTCACCCATACATCCTCCTGTCCCACTCACACACACACACACACACACACACACACACACACACACAAATGCACGCACACACGCGCTCACTCACACACACAGCCCATCTAAATCCCATTCGGTCATAATCAGCTTTCTCCTCCATATTATTTCCCTGTAAATGATGGCCAATACATTATAATCTACAGGACTCCAACCAGATGCTCTGCTTCGTTAGAATAAGGTTGGCAAGGAAGGGTGCATCAAATTAATCTCAATAATTACGTCTTAGCTTGTACAAGGACGTTGTCTCTCTCCTGGATGCAGTTGGGTTTAGATAATGAAGTTATGACCTCTCTGAAGATGAGGTTGACAGGTCCACTCCAACACACAAACACATACTTACACACACACATTTACACAGAATTACGTACACACACACACACGCGCGTTACATATCCAACCATAACCAGACTAGGACAGTCAGCACACCCTAACATAAAGCTCATAAATCAAAAGAAGCACGTTGTCGCCGTGGTGATACTGATTATTAATAACGCCTTTAGGTCCAGCAGCATTCCATTATTCATGTTCTAATGGCGATATAAAAAAATCCTATGTTTCCATACATGTATAAAGTAGAATAATTACCCTCTATAAATCATGCACATGGGGCTCATGGGTAATGTATGGGTGACGTCTAGGCGTCAAGATGCTTCTGTGATGATGTTGTTTTTCTTTTATTATATTTTTGTTATTAGGGAAAGGACTGCACTTCTAGTGTATATATTGACATAGGCATGAAGGAGTGGTCGTTAGCTGCAAATGTGACATGCAAGACGTACACTGAGTGTACAAAACATTAAGAACACCTGCTCTTTCCATGACATAGACTGACTAGGTGAATCCAGGTGAAAGCTATGACCCCTTATTGATGTCACTTTTTAAACCCACTTCAATCAGTGTAGAACAGGGTATGGTAGTAGGTGCCAGGCGCACCAGTTTGTGTCAAGAACTACAAACTATTGGGTTTTTCACACTCAACAGTTTCCCGTGTCTATCAAAAATGGTCCACCGCACTCAAAGGACATCCAACCAACTTGAAACAACTGTGGAAAGCATTGGAGTCAATATGTGCCAGCATCCCTGTTGAACGCTTTCGACACCTTGTAGAGTCCATGCCCCGATGAATTGAGTCTGTTCTGAGGGAAAAAGAGGGGGGTGCAACTCAATACTAGGAAGGTGTTCTTAATGTTTTGTACACTCAGTGTATGTTGATAGATAGATTGAAGCAAGTAGAGGGGACATTGGACAAGGTAAAGGACAAAACCTAACTTGTAGTGATAGTAAACGTAATAGTTGGTGTGTGGGGGTAAGAGGTGGACAAGCTGCTGTCGTTTCTGTCCAAGACCTCTCCATCCCTTCATGAGAGAGTGAAAAGACCAAGGGCGGGATTCAATCCGTACGTGAAAGTAAGGGGTAATTAAGAAAGGCTTTGGCAGCCAGGTCACAAATAATAATATCCTCCATGAATAATGCAAGAACAACAACAAGTACACATATTCAGAGTACGAAAAAAGTATGAAAATGTATGCACTCATTACTGTAAGTCGCTCTGGATAAGAGTGTCTGCTAAATTACTAAAATGTAAATGTAATAGAATACAATAGAATATGCTATTCTCAATTTTTCTACGTAATTGTATCCTTTAGCTGTCACAATTCATAAATGCCCAACCGCACACACACACACACACACACACACACACACACACACACACACACACACTCTCTTATGCCTTTATATGTACAGCATGGATATGAACACCCTGGTCATCGTCAAGCCCTGTGATGATAAGTTATACGTCTCGCAGGGCGATGCCCCTGGCCAATATCCTGATTGGTAGATATGTATGTCAGAGTATCCATAGATTATAGCCTCACAGATAAACCACAGCAGTTATCCCATCATCCTACATGGCATGATCTTTCACAGTCTGGGGAGAAACATCTCTGAGCAGCAGCACTCACCTCATCTAGATCTCTCTATGTGGGCAGATAGAGAGGAGATTAATAGATGTGAACAAAAACTTGAGCCCCCTTTGATTTGGGTCTATTTCTAAAATCACACCATTGGTGTCTACTTAGACTTTGTGCTGCCCCCATAGAAATAGATAGAGGACTCTAGTGCCCTATCTCTATGGCTGCCCCATTTCTTCCAAGCAGCTTTGATGAAGTATGAATGAAAACATTGACAGAAGTATGGAAGAGCAGGAGCAGCAGGAGAGACGAGGAGAAGAGAGGATGAACCAACCCTGATGATGGAGGAGAGGAGGATGAGAGGAGGAAAAGAGGAGTGGAGGAGGAGAGGAGGAAGAGCGGCACAGCGGTTGGTGACTTTTAAGTTGCTCCTGTGACCATGACTTTTAAATTCCCCAAACCAGTCGTCATTTTACACCACGGTGATCCTCTCTGACATTTATGAATTAATAAAATTCAGCAGAATGTCAGCTAATCTATTTGTAGGTTTGCCCTGAGAGCCAACACATACGCTTACGTGAACGTGCGCTCTCCTCCTCTCTCATCTCTCTTCCTCCCTCCGTTTATCTCTATCTAACACACACACATGAACCAATGCATGCACAAACAAAAACACGTATGTACCACACACACACAATCACACACACAAACACTGTACACACACACGTGTTAAAAGACGAATAACCCTGAATAAATACATTTCAGCCTGTTGTATTTGGCAAGCGCCACTTTTAATTAATGAAATATGAAGGTCTGTTTTTGGCTAGTCTTCAGCAAGGATATATTTTTCATATTGCTCCCTTTTCTGTGAAAACCAGTGCTTTCGCAGAGCGATGAAATCACTCTAGCAGCACAGAAGTTTGGCCTTTATATTTCATGAGAGCTGAATAAGTGAGAGCAGATCGACACGATGTTGGTAATATTCTCCATAGAGAGAGCAGGCTTTAGCTCCAGCTCTCTGACAGGTTGGATTCACCTTATCTATAGAAACAGGAGGTTGGCTCTGACAGAGAGTGGCGCCTTGCTTATACTGCATCCATTTTGTTTCCTCGATGTGGCCTCACATGTTTCTGGAATACTGTACTACTATCCCTCAGGCACCTGCACTCAGAGACTCAGGATCGGTTTCCCGGACCCAGATTAAGCCTATTCCTGGACTAAAAATGATTCTCAACTGAGAATTTGCATTGAATTACAATGCATTTAAATCCAAGACCAGGTTTAATCTGTGTCCGGTAACCCAGCCTTCAGAGTTCAGAATAATATCCGCCATGAGACAAGACGATTCACCATATCATTCTAATTCATACTTTTGGTCCCAACATGGCATCGATTTAAATTCTAAATCTCAAACCGCATCACATGGGCTCTGTATGGACTGTATCTATCTCGGGCTCAGTCACATGTCTCACACCTCAACGCTGACATCTACAGTCACACTGCTCATGAGTTTAATCTGTATGTTTCTATTTCATAGCAGGTTAATGGGATCAAATGGGGGTTCTGGATTCCCAGGCACACCCTTGCTCCGGCTGCCTCTCTCCCTGCAGCTATGCCATTAGGAGGGTTGTGGGTGACTCTATTGCTATACTGTCTGCACTCTGTACCCACACACACCCACACACACATACAGTACAAACAAATACACACACATACACTACCGTTCAAAAGTTTGGGGTCACTTAGAAATGTCCTTGTTTTCGAAAGAAAATCAATTTTATCTGGAGCATCAGCAATTGTGGGCAAAATGTCCAGA